>NC_134501.1:34924648-35159138 GCF_040206685.1 Ascaphus truei | reverse complement strand
TGCCTCAGTCAGTGTGTGCGTGCGTCAGTCAGGCTTTGTGTGCGCGTCAGTCAGTGTGTGCGTGCATGTGGCAGTCAGTCAGTGTGTGCGCGCGGGGCGTCAAAGGCAGGGGGGGGCGTCAAAGGCAGGGGGGGGCGTCAAAGGGAGGGGGGGGGCGTCAAAGGGAGGGGGGGGCGCGTCAAAGGGAGGGGGGGGGCGTCAAAGGGAGGGGGGGGGCGTCAAAGGGAGGGGGGGGGCGTCAAAGGGAGGGGGGGGGCGTCAAAGGGAGGGGGGGGGGGCGTCAAAGGGAGGGGGGGGGGCGTCAAAGGGAGGGGGGGGGGCGTCAAAGGGAGGGGGGGGGCGTCAAAGGGAGGGGGGGGGCGTCAAAGGGAGGGGGGGGGCGTCAAAGGGAGGGGGGGGGCGTCAAAGGGAGGGGGGGGGCGTCAAAGGGAGGGGGGGGGCGTCAAAGGGAGGGGGGGGGCGTCAAAGGGAGGGGGGGGGCGTCAAAGGGAGGGGGGGGCGTCAAAGGGAGGGGGGGGGGGCGTCAAAGGGAGGGGGGGGGGCGTCAAAGGGAGGGGGGGGGCGTCAAAGGGAGGGGGGGGGGGGCGTCAAAGGGAGGGGGGGGGGGCGTCAAAGGGAGGGGGGGGCGTCAAAGGGAGGGGGCGCAGGGGGGGGGCGTCAAAGGGAGGGGGGGGGGCGTCAAAGGGAGGGGGGGGGCGTCAAAGGGAGGGGGGGGGGCGTCAAAGGGAGGGGGGGGGGCGTCAAAGGGAGGGGGGGGGCGTCAAAGGAGGGGGGGGGGCGTCAAAGGGAGGGGGGGGGCGTCAAAGGGAGGGGGGGGGCGTCAAAGGGAGGGGGGGGGCGTCAAAGGGAGGGGGGGGGCGTCAAAGGGAGGGGGGGGGCGTCAAAGGGAGGGGGGGGGCGTCAAAGGGAGGGGGGGGGCGTCAAAGGGAGGGGGGGGGCGTCAAATGGAGGGGGGGGGCGTCAAAGGGAGGGGGGGGGCGTCAAAGGGAGGGGGGGGCGTCAAAGGGAGGGGGGGGGCGTCAAAGGGAGGGGGGGGCGTCAAAGGGAGGGGGGGGGCGTCAAAGGGAGGGGGGGGGCGTCAAAGGGAGGGGGGGGGCGTCAAAGGGAGGGGGGGGCGTCAAAGGGAGGGGGGGGGCGCCTCAAAGGCATGGATTCCTCCCCCTGCATTTCCTGCAGTGGACAGGAGGGGGGGGCAGTGGACAGGAGGGGGGGGGGCAGTGGACAGGAGGGGGGGGGGGGGGGGTGGCAGTGGACAGGAGGGGGGGGGTGGCAGTGGACAGAAGGGGGGGGGTGGCAGTGGACAGGAGGGGGGGTGGCAGTGGACAGGAGGGGGGGTGGCAGTGGACAGGAAGGGGGGGGGGCAGTGGACAGGAAGGGGGGGGGCAGTGGACAGGAAGGGGGGGGGCAGTGGACAGGAAGGGGGGGGCAGTGGACAGGAAGGGGGGGCAGTGGACAGGAGGGGGGGGGCAGTGGACAGGAGGGGGGGGGGCAGTGGACAGGAGGGGGGGGGCAGTGGACAGGAGGGGGGGGGGGCAGTGGACAGGAGGGGGGGGGCAGTGGACAGGAGGGGGGGGGGCAGTGGACAGGAGGGGGGGGGCAGTGGACAGGAGGGGGGGGGCAGTGGACAGGAGGGGGGGGGGCAGTGGACAGGAGGGGGGGGGGCAGTGGACAGGAGGGGGGGGGGCAGTGGACAGGAGGGGGGGGGCAGTGGAAAGGAGGGGGGGGGGCAGTGGACAGGAGGGGGGGGGCAGTGGACAGGAGGGGGGGGGGCAGTGGACAGGAGGGGGGGGGGCAGTGGACAGGAGGGGGGGGGGGCAGTGGACAGGAGGGGGGGGGGCAGTGGACAGGAGGGGGGGGGCAGTGGACAGCAGGGGGGGGGGGGGCAGTGGACAGGAGGGGGGGGGCAGTGGACAGGAGGGGGGGGGGCAGTGGACAGGAGGGGGGGGGCAGTGGACAGGAGGGGGGGGGGCAGTGGACAGGAGGGGGGGGGCAGTGGACAGGAGGGGGGGGGGCAGTGGACAGGAGGGGGGGGGGCAGTGGACAGGAGGGGGGGGGGGCAGTGGACAGGAGGGGGGGGGGCAGTGGACAGGAGGGGGGGGCAGTGGACAGGAGGGGGGGGGGCAGTGGACAGGAGGGGGGGGGGGCAGTGGACAGGAGGGGGGGGCAGTGGACAGGAGGGGGGGGGCAGTGGACAGGAGGGGGGGGGGCAGTGGACAGGAGGGGGGGGGCAGTGGACAGGAGGGGGGGGGCAGTGGACAGGAGGGGGGGGGGCAGTGGACAGGAGGGGGGGGGCAGTGGACAGGAGGGGGGGGGCAGTGGACAGGAGGGGGGGGGGGCAGTGGACAGGAGGGGGGGGGCAGTGGACAGGAGGGGGGGGGGCAGTGGACAGGAGGGGGGGGGCAGTGGACAGGAGGGGGGGGGGGCAGTGGACAGGAGGGGGGGGGCAGTGGACAGGAGGGGGGGGGGGCAGTGGACAGGAGGGGGGGGGCAGTGGACAGGAGGGGGGGGCAGTGGACAGGAGGGGGGGGGGGCAGTGGACAGGAGGGGGGGGGCAGTGGACAGGAGGGGGGGGGGCAGTGGACAGGAGGGGGGGGGCAGTGGACAGGAGGGGGGGGCAGTGGACAGGAGGGGGGGGCAGTGGACAGGAGGGGGGGGGCAGTGGACAGGAGGGGGGGGGCAGTGGACAGGAGGGGGGGGCAGTGGACAGGAGGGGGGGGGGCAGTGGACAGGAGGGGGGGGCAGTGGACAGGAGGGGGGGGCAGTGGACAGGAGGGGGGGGCAGTGGACAGGAGGGGGGGGCAGTGGACAGGGGGGGGGGGCAGTGGACAGGAGGGGGGGGGGCAGTGGACAGGAGGGGGGGGGGGCAGTGGACAGGAGGGGGGGGCAGTGGACAGGAGGGGGGACAGGAGGGGGGACGCAGTGGACAGGAGGGGGGGACGCAGTGGACAGGAGGGGGGACGCAGTGGACAGGAGGGGGGACGCAGTGGACAGGAGGGGGGGGGCAGTGGACAGGAGGGGGGGGCAGTGGACAGGAGGGGGGGGGCAGTGGATAGGAGGGGGGGGCAGTGGATAGGAGGGGGGGGGCAGTGGATAGGAGGAGGGGGGGCAGTGGACAGGAGGGGGGGGGCAGTGGATAGGAGGGGGGGGCAGTGGACAGGAGAGGGGGGCAGTGGACAGTGACACACACACACACACACACACACACACACACACACACACACACACACACACACACACACACGTCTCAGTTGATGCGCCCTTTCTCAGTTCCGTTTGGCGCCGGAGGTGGGGAGCGACACCTACCTGTACTTCCGGGCGCCGCCACCGTCTGACTCGGCGCCGCGAGGGAGGAAGGGGGTCCGCCATCTTACGCGCCGCGTGGCAGCTGCGGGAAGCGAGGTGATTTGGAGCGGGGAGGGGGAGAGGTGATTTGGAGCGGGGAGGGGGGAGAGGTGATTTGGAGCGGGGAGAGGTGATTTGGAGCGGGGAGAGGTGATTTGGAGCGGTGAGGGGAGAGGTGATTTGGAGCGGTGAGGGGGGAGAGGTGATGCGCTGGGGAGGGGGAGAGGTGATTTGGAGCGGGGAGGGGGAGAGGTGATGCCGCTGGGGAGGGGGAGAGGTGATGCCGCTGGGGAGGGGGGAGAGGTGATGCCGATGGGGAGGGGGGAGAGGTGATGCCGCTGGGGAGGGGGGAGAGGTGATGCCGCTGGGAGGGGGGAGAGGTGATGCCGCTGGGGAGGGGGAAGAGGTGATGCCGCTGGGGAGGGGGAAGAGGTGATGCCGCTGGGGAGGGGGAAGAGGTGATGCCGCTGGGGAGCGGGGAGAGGTGATTTGGAGCGGGGAGAGGTGATTTGGAGCGGTGAGGGGGGAGAGGTGATTTGGGGAGGGGAGAGAGGTGGGTGTGTGTGTGTGTGTGTGTGTGTGTGTGTGTGTGTTTTATTTATTTTTTTGGACCTTTGGCCCGTCACTCCGCCTCAGGCCAATGAGAGGTGTGGGGGGCGGGCCAAGGGGGTGGTGTGAGTGTGTGAGGCCAATGAGAGGTGTGCGGGGGCGG
Source organism: Ascaphus truei (assembly GCF_040206685.1). Lineage (NCBI taxonomy): Eukaryota > Metazoa > Chordata > Amphibia > Anura > Ascaphidae > Ascaphus > Ascaphus truei. The sequence continues at coordinate 35,155,084 of NC_134501.1, read as the reverse complement.
GCGGCCCAAGGGACCAATGAGATTGCCGCTAGGGACACCGGACATCCAGGCAGGCAAACATACAGTGCTTTCACTAATATAGTATAAGATATAGATGGGGTACCCGGTACTCCCTGCAATGCTACTGATACACAACGATATAACTAAATCGATGCATATCTCAATATTAAAAGATATTGATAAAAATATAAATGGTTTGCAAATGATTCTAATGCTGTGACCCAGAAATGGATAGCAGAGAGGCTGTTATTATCAACACTGTTGTGTGTATGGTTGTTAAAACAGCTAGACAGATATTAAGAGACTGAGCTATACAATCCTAGTATACGTTTTTAAAGAATACGATACACACGGTTTACTTTTTGATGACCCATTTATTTCGTATGTGTACCATTATTTTAATCATGGCATAAATAAATGTTAAGTTTTAACAGCCTAGGTGTGCACCATAAATGTGCTTCTTGCTGGGGAAAGGCTTTACAACATAAAGCTTCTCTCTATTTTGAAAATACATTTCAAACCAGCACATAGGTAGCACCCGGTATCTACCTTCATACTTTAGGCAAAATCAGACTCTCATATACTCACTACTTATACATATCAGTGAGCGATATATCCTACATTGGTGTTGTGATCACCAGTTTTGTGATGTTTTTTTTCGGAATGTGTAAATATCCAAAATTTGCAACTTTGGTGAATTTGAGTAAATATTTCACCCTCTCCAGTAACCCCAAAAGATAAATATATTTCTCTATGCTTCAGCTTTGCCCCAAAATTGCCTTGATAACCTCCAAGCGCCTACATAAGGGAGATGTGGGGATCAAAAAAAGGCATTTTGGTGGGAAAACCCTGATTTCTTTCCATGTATAAATGTTTATTAATATGGTATCAATAGTGTACGCAGCACTTTACAAAACAGGCATTAGAATATGTGGAAAAATAATACACGAGCATCAAACATAAAAGCACATGGATATGGAAAGGAATCCCTGGCACGGTGAGCTCACAATCACAGGAGGATGCTGGAGACTTACGATTTCCTGGGCCCGAGGGTTAAATTGTAGACCTGGGCCCCAGGACTGAAGTGTAGACCTGGGCCACAAGTTGTTGAGGGGATGTAGTTTGGATAAATTGTTGGATGAGAGGAGCATCCTGTTGAACTTGGGCATGGCAGAGGAAGGGATCCATCCAGCCTCCCCAACCAAGTTGGGCCCAATTTCTGAGATTGGCCACCAGTCCTGGGACAGTTCGCTCAGCCCTCCCTCTGATGGCGGCCCAGAATAGGCTGCCCAAATGGTTTATCTACCCATACGTACTTGGCATTCTTCTTCTTAAAGCCGCAGCTGCACAGCAGACCGTGCAGCATTGAGAAGCTCTTGAATTTCTTCAGAGCTTGCAGAAGGTGACCTTGCTCTTCTATCTCCTTCTCATACAACTTTGGGTTAACCAAAATGGCAGCACCCGCGGCATCCCACTGTGGAAAAGCAGCGTATTATGTTAAAAAGCCACCCTTTCAGGAAACAGAGGCGTTGGTGGGCGTTTACTAACTTTCACTAATGTCTTTTGGTTTATAATCCCTGAAAGTTACAGGTAAATGGTTATTATTGCTCTGCCTTGTGTTAGCAAATGAATTACGGTGCCATGATTAAACAAGCCAGCTACTTCTTTGTATCATACGTGTCTTCGTATGTGCATGAATGTAGTGTTTCTGGGGGGGGGGGGGGGGGGGAAACATAAATTTTTCACAAGATATACAATAACAAACAAACAAAGATGCCCAAAGCTACTTCCAATGTGACAAAAATACACAGTGCAATACCTATATATCTCTTGTAAAAAGGGTCATTTAGATTAACCCTTTGGCCAAAGCGTCTTAAGCCTGCTGCCACTGCAAGGCATGACCGTTAGCAGGTGCTAACACTCACCTGGGTTAAAATTCTTATTTACCTGCATAATTACAGGAAGAATGATCTGCATTGGATCTGTCGTAACCCGGCAAAATGAAACTGACCTGCCAACTTGGAATGTGGGGAGGGGCGAGCTTAAAAACCTTGGGGGGGGGGGGGGGGGAGGGGACACTATATAACAGTATATATACAGGTGTGGGTCTGTGTGTATCTATATAACAGTATATATACAGGTGTGGGTCTGTGTATCTATATAACAGTATACAGTATATACAGGTGTGGGTCTGTGTGTATCTATATAACAGTATATATACAGGTGTGGGTCTGTGTATCTATATAACAGTATACAGTATATACAGGTGTGGGTCTGTGTGTATCTATATAACAGTATATATACAGGTGTGGGTCTGTGTATTTATATAACAGTATATATACAGGCGTGGGTCTGTGTGTATCTATATAACAGTATATATACAGGCGTGGGTCTGTGTGTATCTATATAACAGTATATATACAGGTGTGGGTCTGTGTGTATCTATATAACAGTATATATACAGGTGTGGGTCTGTGTATCTGTATAACAGTATATATGCAGGTGTGTGTCTGTGTGCATCTATATAACAGTATATTTACAGGTGTGGGTCTGTGTATCTATATAACAGTATATATACAGGCGTGGGTATGTGTGTATCTATATAACAGTATATATACAGGTGTGGGTCTGTGTGTGTCTATATAACAGTATATATGCAGGTGTGGGGCTGTGTGTATCTATATAACAGTATATACACAGGTGTGGGTCTGTGTATCTATATAACAGTATATATACAGGTGTGGGTCTGTGTGTGTCTATATAACAGTATATATGCAGGTGTGGGTCTGTGTGTATCTATATAACAGTATATATACATGTGGGTCTGTGTGTGTCTATATAACAGTATATATACAGGTGTGGGTCTGTGTATCTATATAACAGTATATATACAGGTGTGGGTCTGTGTATCTATATAACAGTATATATACAGGTGTGGATCTGTGTGTATCTATATAACAGTATATATGCAGGTGTGTGTCTGTGTGCATCTATATAACAGTATATATGCAGGTGTGTGTCTGTGTGCATCTATATAACAGTATATATACAGGTGTAGGTCTGTGTATCTATATAACAGTATATATACAGGTGTGGGTCTGTGTGTATCTATATAACAGTATATATACAGGTGTGGGGCTGTGTGTATCTATATAACAGTATATATACAGGTGTGGGTCCTCTGTATATCTATATAACAGTATATATACAGGCGTGGGTCTGTGTGTATCTATATAACAGTATATATACAGGTGTGGGGCTGTGTGTATCTATATAACAGTATATATACAGGTGTGTATCTATATAACAGTATATATACAGGTGTGTATCTATATAACAGTATATATACAGGCGTGGGTCTGTGTGTATCTATATAACAGTATATACAGGTGTGGATCTGTGTGTATCTATATAACAGTATATATACAGGTGTGGATCTGTGTGTATCTATATAACAGTATATATACAGGTGTGGGTCTGTGTGTATCTATACAACAGTATATATACATGTGGGTCTTGTGTATCTATATAACAGTATATATACAGGTGTGTGCCTGTGCGTATCTATATAACAGTGTATATACAGGCGTAGCATCTTCTATGTATCAGCAGATGCCGGACATGTGCTGGTGAACCACGATGGAAGAGTTGAGATGTCCCGGCACAGGGCTTGGCAGGGGGCGGGGGGGAAATGGCCAATCGGGATGAACACCGGCGTCCCTGCATCTGGATGGGACTCCCGCTGTGTGAATCCTACCGGACCACATCAGTGTGAAGCGACGCGCATTGAGTAGACAGCATCACTCTCCCTGCATGATCCTTATGCTGCGGCCCCAGTGAATGCGTGCAGGGCGTGGTGGGGGCGGAGCCATGACATCACGCGGCTGGTTCACCCTCATCTTGTCTTTTGGAAAGTGGTCACTCATCGCGCTTTCTGCAGGCGCGCGCAGGTAGTGACTGGGGCCGACCCCATAGAGGGCCGTATCTTGTTCATGCCACGCACGCCGCAGCGTGCGCAGACGCGAGCAGTGGGGACGAGGCCTAACAGGCGATCGTGCGGATTTAATTTTAATCACACAGTATTGAAGCAGGGGGTCTCCGGCGCTGAACCTCATTAATTTCAGCCTCGGGACCCCCTGCTCCCCATTACAGGCCCAGGTATCTCCATGCATTGTTTAAATGTCCCAATCACGTGACGCGGGACATTTAAACATGGCGGAGATACCATGGGAGATGGTAGAGATATCTTCCTTCAAATCCAGCCCAGCATCTCGTTTTCAATTCCTGTTAAACCCTCTCTCTTACCTGGACAGATTTCAGTTTGGGATTCTCCAAAACCCCGGCCAGGTTATTGAGAAATTGGACCACAGATACTTGTTGGGACATTTTCACTCCCTTCTTTTTCTCGCTCATCCTCAAATCTTTCTGCAGCTGTCAAACAAGTGAACCTAGGAATAACAGTAAAACTATTCTAACTCCTATTCTGCATGTATTGTCAAAAGTAAGAATACAGGCTATCAATTGGTTTAACAATCTGTCCCACTTCACATGTCAATGTGTATTTTTAAATATAAAAAACATTCTTGTTTAGAATCCCACATTCTGAACCTTCCGAATGACCGGAGACACATAGCAGAGTATATTGGGTTTGCAATTAATTGATTCCACTCAGGCATGTGACAATGAGTCTACCATTAACAGATGTTTTATTTAACATGGGTGTAGGACCTTTATAAGCAGAAAAGGCTTACAATTTCAGCAGTGTGTGTGTGTGTGTATTATATATAATTCATTATGGCTGAGTCACTCACAATGAAACTTAAATGTAAGTAGCAGAATGACTTAGTTTATTTTTGGGGGATCGCTGGACCAGAGATATACAGGCAAATAATAGGGTGTCCACAGCACTCCAATCTAGAAAAAGTAAAATCTGTTTGATTTAATCCATCACAACAGCAATACAATATTTGTTATTTTAATGGATTTAATAAAACAGATGTTACTTTGGAGTGCGGTGGACATCATATTTTTTAATATATCTATATCGCGCGCACCAATGGTGAATATCCAATAGATTTATTAAAACACACGTGTATCAGAAACTTACAATCTCCTCGCTCATGCCCCCACCTCTCTCTCACACTGCCACCTCTCTCGCCCACACACCCCACCTTTCTGCCTCCCTTTGTCCCTTACGTCCCCACTTCTCTCTCCCTCATGCCTCCACCTCTCTCTCACGCCCCACCTCTCTCCCACATGCCCCTTCCTCTCACACGCCCCCCACCTCTCTCCCACACGACCCTACCTCTCACACGCCCCCACCTCTCTCTCCCTCACGCATCCACCTCCATCTCTTCCGCGCCCCACCTCTCTCTCGCCCACATGCCCCCATCTCTCTCCCTCACGCCCACGCTTCTCTCACCCACACACCCCCACCTCTTTCTGTCCCTTACGTCCCCGCTTCAATCTCGCTTACGCCTCCACCTCTCTCTACCACACGCACCCACCTCTCTCCATGCCCCCATCTCTCTCCCTCACGCTCCCCACCTCTCTCTCCCTCACACCTACACACAGAAACAAAAAATGTTTGTTACATTTATAATACATTAAAAATGTAATTTAGAGTTATTTTAAAACAAATGCTACTGTACATGTATTTTCTCATAGTGCAGAACTGATTTATTTAAAAATAAACATACATGTAGGAAGGCTATTGCTTGGTCTGCAGCTTTAAGGCAGGGGTGCTCAACTCCAGTCCTCAAGACCCCCCCCCCAACAGGTCAGCAAGTGGGCCCCCCATGTGTATATTATCCAGTCTGCCACACGGTCACTTCCTCATTCGGATCCAGTCTGCCACACGGTCACTTCCTCATTCGGATCCAGTCTGCCACACGGTCACTTCCTCATTCGGATCCTGTCTGCCACACGGTCACTTCCTCATTCGGATCCGGTCTGCCATACGGTCACTTCCTCATTCGGATCCCGTCTGCCACACGGTCACTTCCTTATTCGGATCCCGTCTGCCACACGGTCACTTCCTCATTCGGATCCCGTCTGCCACACGGTCACTTCCTCATTCGGATCCCGTCTGCCACACGGTCACTTCCTCATTCGGATCCCGTCTGCCACACGGTCACTTCCTCATTCGGATCCCGTCTGCCACACGGTCACTTCCTCATTCGGATCCCGTCTGCCACACGCTCACTTCCTCATTCGGATCCCGTCTGCCACACGGTCACTTCCTCATTCGGATCCCGTCTGCCACACGGTCACTTCCTCATTCGGATCCAGTAGTTACAGTAGTAGGGCAACTTTTTATTTTTTAAACAAATAAATTAATTTGAACTATCAAAACTTCAATATATCTGCAACTTTGCTTTCTACGCGTGCAAAAAATGTTCCACAAAGGAACCCTTCACATGCCGATAATGTTTATTGGAAGAGAGGTATAGATGACAATATATATTCCACAATGACCTTTTAACATGTATAATTCTACTCGTGTTTTAATGGACCAAAAGAAATCCAGCGGCTTGATGAACAGTTTATTTTAATAGGTCTAATACAGTATTTTTTGGTGTTATTTTAAGCCAGGGTTCTCAACTCGAGTCCTCAAGACCCCCCAACAGGTCAGGAGTTCAGGATATTCCAGCTTCAGCAGAGGTGGCTCAATCCGTGGCTAAGCATGTCCTGAAAACCTGACCTGTTGGTGTCCCTTGAGGACTGGAGTTGAGCACCCCTGATATACACGAGACCCTAAAAGAGGTGCAATCCCTTCTAGGACCAAAGTGAGCCCCTGATGTAGCAGACATCATTGCGCCAGCAGGTGCAGGAACACGATGGCCCCCCTGCCTCTTGTACGCGTGGCTAGTGCAGACACAATGGTGTCTGCGGCCGTTGTGTGTGTCGTGCTACTACACGCCAGCAATAATGTCTGCTACATAAGTAATGCAGCGACATGGTTAGAGGGTCTCATGCAGTGACATGGTTAGGGGGTCTCATCTGGGTGATTATTGCCTTTTTTTTTACCCAAATCCGACACCTATAAGTATTTATTAAAGTGAGACTTGGGAGAGAAGGAATAGGCTCGGGCGGCTCCCTTGTGTGTGATGTCACCGTGTGATCAGTGAGAGATTGTACTGCCGGAGTCCCCCCTTATCGGCTCTCTGATAAGGACAGGGTGGGATAAGGAGAAAGAAAACACCTCCCTGTTCAGAGGCCCCTCAGAAATGCAACTGGCGGACAATGTGGGATTGCAGCGTTACAGATGGAGCGACTATTAGTTACTATATAAAGTAAAACGTTTGTTAACCCTTCGCTGCCAAAGGGACCAGCAAAACATGCTATTCCTGGACATACATCATCCAACCAAACCGTGCATGAAGGTTATTGGGAAGAACGCTGGCTTGGAAGTGGGTGAACCGAGATTGGGATCCCAGTGTCTGCTCTCCTCGCACCAGGATTACAGACGCACAGGGGATACCTGCGCCTGCTAAATTCTACATGCAACGCTGCGCACACGGTCAGGTACAAATTAGGCCAGTAAATCATGTAACTCCAGTAATATCCTCTGACTTCCTATACAGGCCTATGGACCCCAGCCTGTACAATGCAGCAGGGTAACGCTAAAGTGACCGGACCAGTGTGCTTCATTGACGTGTTTGCACCCAGTACCTACAGAGCGACAGTATACATGCTGGGATGTGATGGAGGCTGGGGGCACCTATGCGAGACATGTAGGGTGTCCTCTGGTTATGTTCCCGCACATTCAATGTAAAAACAAAATGTCTCGATCCAGCCACTTCGACTTAAACACGAATGAAAACCCAGCTAGGCCTAAAATGTTGGATTTCTTTCTGTACAAAAATAGCAGCAATCCTCCCTGGGAAATTGTGTTTTAAAGGGATTGATTTTTGGTAATGAATTTGTATTTACATAATTAAAACCAGGGGGTACTCCGGAGCTGAAAGCACGGGGTACACTCGTGCTGAACCCTGCTATTTGTAGCACTGGTGTCACACCCTCCCCACCTCCCATTGGGTAATTGTCAGTGCTTCCTCCTGGGGAAACAAACATGGCAGCAAAATCTTACAGGATCCGTGGGCCAATAGGAAGCTGCTCCATCGGTTGTGGATTCCTATCGGCCAACGCACAACGCTGGTGGCGATATTTAATTTTACACGACGGAGCACCGCCACCGAAAACTAGATGCATCTCAAGAACTGGGGGCCCCGTCGCTGGGAGTAGAGCGCTTCAGCATCAGAGGAACGCCTGATCGCAGATTGCCAAAAAAAGAGCAGGTATCAAACCCTCCGGGCCTGACGGAGACCAATCATTATATAAAAAAAAAAGATCATTTGCAAATCGCCGACAATCGCCGAGCCGGTAAATTAAGATGAGTGAAGATGCCAGAGGTCGATTCGCCAGAAGGTGAAGGAGTCTGGTGAACACATTCGCCTACAAAGATTGCCTACTGTAGTCCTTTATCTTTTATTACTCAAATCATACAAAACATTCTCCACATTTGTGAGTTTTGCTGCAGTTTATGGTGAAAATAAACACATTTGGTAATATCCTATGATTTCCTGAAGGCAAAATTCCTTTATGGTGAACGTCCAACTTTTCAAACTGATGGCAAAGATATCCAGTTTGCCACCAACTTGGGCAAAGGGTTTTTTCCATCTGCCCCGGGTATGAGAAGGACTTGCACATCTCGTTCATTTCCTTCATCATGTTAATCAGGATTAACCTTCTCCTTAAGCAGCAAAGCGGTTACGTTAATCAAATGTGCCAGCTCCAGCGACACAGGAGAGGACAATGTTTTGGTATCAGACGGAGCAGAGATCAGCGCAGACGGATCAAAGTCTTTGTGACGTTAATTAAAAGTGGCCCTAGACTAGCCAAGTTCGGAAAAAAAAACGCTGGTTTGGAAAGGTCCATGAGATGTTGAAGAACCAAAAGTCGGGTGTTAAGAGTCTGTTCTGATGAAGACCTTGGAGCGGGAGAAGATTTTGTTGGCCTCCTCCACCTCAGAGAGTTTTTTCTCCAGCTGGGTCCGTCTGTTCTGGATGCTGAGGGTGTCTGCACGGACAGGCAGCATCAAAAGCTCCTTCACCAGCTGGGCCTGGGCTAAGGGGAGAGAGGGAGAGAGAGAGAACGCCATTACATGACGCATGGAGAGGAGAGGGAGGAGGAGCGCCATTACATGACATGTGGAGAGGAGAGGGAGGAGGAGCGCCATTACATGACGTGTGGAGAGGAGAGGGAGGAGGAACGCCATTACATGACGTGTGGAGAGGGAGGAGGAGGAGCGCCATTACATGACGTGAGGAGAGGGAGGAAGAGCGCCATTACATGACGTGTGGAGAGGAGAGGGAGGAGGAGCGCCATTACATGACGTGAGGAGAGGGAGGAGGAGCGCCATTACATGACGTGAGGAGAGGGAGGAAGAGCGCCATTACATGACGTGTGGAGAGGAGAGGGAGGAGGAGCGCCATTACATGACGTGTGGAGAGGAGAGGGAGGGGGAGCGCCATTACATGACGTGTGGAGAGGAGAGGGAGGAGGAGCGCCATTACATGACGTGACGAGAGGAGGAGCGCCATTACATGACGTGTGGAGAGGAGAGGGAGGAGGAACGCCATTACATGACGTGTGGAGAGGAGAGGGAGGAGGAACGCCATTACATGACGTGTGGAGAGGAGAGGGAGGAGGAGGAGCACCATTACATGACGTGAGGAGAGGGAGGAGGAGCGCCATTACATGACGTGTGGAGAGGAAAGGGAGGTGGAGCGCCATTACATGACGTGTGGAGAGGAGAGGGAGGAGCGCCATTACATGACGTGACGAGAGGGAGGAGGAGGAGCGCCATTACATGACGTGACGAGAGGGAGGAGGAGGAGCGCCATTACATGACGTGTGGAGAGGAGAGGGAGGAGGAGCGCCATTACATGATGTGAGGAGAGGGAGGAGGAGGAGCGCCATTACATGACGCGTGGAGAGGAGAGGGAGGAGGAGCGCCATTACATGACGTGTGGAGAGGAGGAGGAGGAGGAGCGCCATTACATGACGCGTGGAGAGGAGAGGGAGGAGGAGCGCTATTACATGACGTGTGCAGAGAGAGGAGGAGGAGCGCCATTACATGACGTGTAGAGAGGAGAGGAGGAGCGCCATTACATGACGTGTGGAGAGGAGAGGAGAGGGAGGAGCGCCATTACATGACGTGTGGAGAGGAGAGGAGGAGCACCATTACATGACGTGTGGAGAGGAGAGGAGGAGGAGTGCCATTACATGACGTGTGGAGAGGAGAGGAGAGGGAGGAGGAGGAGCGCCATTACATGACGTGTGGAGAGGAGAGGAGGAGGAGTGCCATTAAATGACGTGTGGAGAGGAGAGGAGAGGGAGGAGGAGGAGTGCCATTACATGACGTGTGGAGAGGAGAGGGAGGAGGAGAGCCATTACATGACGTGTGGAGAGGAGAGGGAGGAGCGCCATTACATGACGTGTGGGGAGGAGAGGAGGAGGAGGAGCGCCATTACATGACGTGTGGAGGGGAGAGGAGGAGGAGGAGCGCCATTACATGACGTGAGGAGAGGGAGGAGGAGGAGCGCCATTACATGACGTGTGGAGAGGAGAGGGAGGAGGAGGAGCGCCATTACATGATGTGAGGAGAGGGAGGAGGAGCGCCATTACATGATGTGAGGAGAGGGAGGAGGAGGAGCGCCATTACATGACGCGTGGAGAAGAGAGGGAGGAGGAGCGCAATTACATGATGTGAGGAGAGGGAGGAGGAGCGCCATTACATGACGCGAGGAGAGGGAGGAGGAGCGCCATTACATGACGTGTGGAGAGGAGAGGGAGGAGGAGCACCATTACATGACGTGTGGAGAGGAGAGGAGGAGGAGCGCCATTACATGACGTGTAGAGAGGAGAGGAGGAGCACCATTACATGACGTGTGGAGAGGAGAGGAGAGGGAGGAGCGCCATTACATGATGTGTGGAGAGGAGAGGAGGAGGAGCGCCATTACATGACGTGTGGAGAGGAGAGGAGGAGGAGTGCCATTACATGACGTGTGGAGAGGAGAGGAGAGGGAGGAGCAGGAGCGCCATTACATGACGTGTGGAGAGGAGAGGGAGGAGCGCCATTACATGACGTGTGGAGAGGAGAGGAGGAGGAGCGCCATTACATGACGTGTGGAGAGGAGAGGGAGGAGGAGGAGCGCCATTACATGACGAGGGGAGAGGAGAGGGAGGAGGAGGAGCGCCATTACATGACGAGGGGAGAGGAGAGGGAAGAGGAGCGCCATTACATGACGTGTGGAGAGGAGAGGGAGGAGCGCCATTACATGACGTGTGGAGAGGAGAGGAGGAGCGCCATTACATGACGTGTGGAGAGGAGGAGGAGCGCCATTACATGACGTGTGGAGGGGAGAGGAGGAGGAGCGCCATTACATGACGTGAGGAGAGGGAGGAGCGCCATTACATGACGTGTGGAGAGGAGGAGGAGGAGCGCCATTACATGACGTGTGGAGGGGAGAGGAGGAGGAGGAGCGCCATTACATGACGTGGGGAGAGGAGAGGATGAGGAGGAGCGCCATTACATGACGTGTGGAGGGGAGAGGAGGGGGAGCGCCATTACATGACGTGAGGAGAGGGAGGAGGAGGAGCGCCATTACATGACGAGGGGAGTGGAGAGGGAGGAGGAGGAGCGCCATTACATGACGAGGGGAGAGGAGAGGGAGGAGGAGCGCCATTACATGACGAGGGGAGAGGAGAGGGAGGAGGAGCGCCATTACATGACGTGAGGAGAGGGAGGAGGAGGAGCGCCATTACATGACGTGAGGAGAGGGAGGAGGAACGCCATTACATGACGTGAGGAGAGGGAGGAGGAGGAGCGCCATTACATGACGTGAGGAGAGGGAGGAGGAGCGCCATTACATGACGTGTGGAGAGGAGAGGAGAGGGAGGAGGAACGCCATTACATGACGTGAGGAGAGGGAGGAGGAGGAGCGCCATTACATGACGTGTAGAGAGGAGAGGGAGGAGGAGCAGGAGGAGGAGCGCCATTACATGACGAGGGGAGAGAGAGGAGGAGCAGGAGGAGGAGCGCCATTACATGACGTGTGTATATATAGAGAGAGTGCTCTGTCCCATTACTAGCAACTGATCATGTAATGAACTAACCCAGGGGCGGCCAACTCCAGTCTTCAAGGGCCACCAACAGGCCAGGTATTACTGATATCCCTGCTTCAGCACAGGTGGCTCAGTCGAAGATAGGGATATCCTGAAAGCTCTATCTTCAACTGAGCCACCTGTGCTGAAGCAGGGATATCGGCAATACCTGGCCTTGAGGACTGGAGTTAGCCACCCCTGAACTAACCGCTTCTTGTTAGTTAAAAGGTGCAATCCCACAGAGCTGGACAAAAAACTACTTTTCTTAAAGAATTTAACAATCCAATTGGCTTTTTGAAGTGAAACTTCCTTAGTGGCACCTCATTCGAACTGGGGCAAAAAAGAATTGTGGAGACAGAAATGAAACGGATGTGACGTCAGTGCTGGCAGTTGAGGCCGGGCTGTGTTCTGGCTCAGCCCGACCCCAACACTGACATCACACCCGCTCCACAAATCAGCGGCGACGGCGATAGCCGCCGGCGCCGCTCCTAACGGCCGCTGCTCCCCCCACATGGCTGATGACATATGCGGCGGCGGCGGCGATAGCCGCCGGCGCCGCTCCTAACGGCCGCCATTCCCCCCGCACATCCGCTGCCAAGCCGCGCATGCTCAGTAATCATGGGGACTGGAGGAAAGCCACGCATGCGCAGAAGCGGTTGGCAGCGGCGCCGTTCCCCGCCCGCTGCCACGAATGTTGACATGTGTTGCCGTTCCCCGTCTGCTGCCCGGGACAGCAGAGACCGCCCGACCGGGACAGCCCCCACCCCCCCACCCTTTCCTAACCCGAATGGGACCTCCCTCCCAGCCCACACATGGGCCCGCCTAACTTCCACTACCGCTGCCATGCCGCGCATGCGCAGAAGCGGCTGGCAGCGGCGCCATTCAGCCCTCCAGTGACGCGGGCGTTTGCGGACCCCCAGGAAGCGGTGGTACAAAAACCCGGGCGCAACCCGCGCGGACCCCCCCCCCCCGGACCCCCCACGACCCCCCACACACTGACGGACCCCCCCGGACCCCCCACACACAGACGGACCCCCCCACACACTGACTGACCCCCCCACACACTGACTGACACCCCCCGGACCCCCCCACACACTGACAGACCCCCACACACACTGACTGACCCCCCCCAGACCCCCACACACACTGACTGACCCCCCCAGACCCCCACACACACTGACTAACCCCCCCAGACTCCCACACATACTGACTGACCACCCCAGACCCCCACACACACTGACTGACCCCCGAGAGACCCACACACACTGACTGACCCCCCAGACCCCCACACACACTGACTGACCCCCCCAGACCCCCACACACACTGACTGACCCCCCCCAGACCCCCAAACACACTGACTGACCACCCCAGACCCCCACACACACTGACTGACCCCCCAGAGACCCACACACACTGACTGAACCCCCCAGACCCCCACACACACTGACTGACCGCCCCAGACCCCCACACACACTGACTGACCCCCCCAGACCCCCACACACACTGACTGACCCCCCCAGACCCCCACACACACTGACTGACCACCCCAGACCCCCCCACACACTGACGGACCCCCCCACACACTGACTGACCCCCCCACACACTGACTGACCCCCCCACACACTGACTGACCCCCCCACACACTGACTGACCCCCCCCGGACCCCCCCACACACTGACAGACCCCCACACACACTGACTGACCCCCGCAGACCCCCACACACACTGACTGACCCCCCCAGACCCCCACACATACTGACTGACCACCCCAGACCCCCACACACACTGACTGACCCCCCAGAGACCCACACACACTGACTGACCCCCCCAGACCCCCACACACACTGACTGACCCCCCCAGACCCCCACACACACTGACTGACCCCCCCAGACCCCCAAACACACTGACTGACCACCCCAGACCCCCACACACACTGACTGACCCCCCAGAGACCCACACACACTGACTGAACCCCCCAGACCCCCACACACACTGACTGACCCCCCCAGACCCCCACACACACTGACTGACCCCCCCAGACCCCCACACACACTGACTGACCCCCCCAGACCCCCACACACACTGACTGACCCCCCCAGACCCCCACACACACTGACTGACCCCCCCCAGACCCCCACACACACTGACTGACCACCCCAGACCCCCACACACACTGACTGACCCCCCAGAGACCCACACACACTGACTGAACCCCCCAGACCCCCACACACACTGACTGAACCCCCCAGACCCCCACACACACTGACTGAACCCCCCAGACCCCCACACACACTGACAGACCCCCACACACACTGCCTGACCCCCCAGACCCCCACACACACTGCCTGACCCCCCCAGACCCCCACACACACTGCCTGACCCCCCCAGACCCCCACACACACTGACCCCCCCAGAGCCCCACACACACTGACTGACCCCCCCAGACCCCCACACACTGACCCCCCAGACCCCCACACACACTCAGTCACACGCACACTCAGTCACACACACTCAGTCACACTCACACGCACACTCACAGTCACACGTACACTCAGTCACACTCACAGTCAGACGCACACGCACAGTCAGACGCACACGCACAGTCACACGCACAGTCACACGCACACTCTCAGTCACACGCACACTCTCAGTCACACGCACACTCTCAGTCACACGCACACTCTCAGTCACACGCACACTCTCAGTCACACGCACACTCTCAGTCACACGCACACTCTCAGTCACACGCACACTCTCAGTCACACGCACACTCTCAGTCACACGCACACTCTCAGTCACACGCACACTCTCAGTCACACGCACACTCTCAGTCACACGCACACTCTCAGTCACACGCACACTCTGTCACACGCACACTCTGTCACACGCACACTCTGTCACACGCACACTCTCAGTCACACGCACACTCTCAGTCACACGCACACTCTCAGTCACACGCACACTCTCAGTCACACGCACACTCTCAGTCACACGCACACTCTCAGTCACACACACACTCTCAGTCACACACACACTCTGTCACACGCACACTGTCACACGCGGAATTGACACTTAGTGCAAATAGCTAATACAGGGGATGTGTGCCGAGCACGCGCATTCTAAGTCAAATTTATTTGCGTTTTGTCATTGAGATTGTATTTTGATTTTTAATTAAAACATCACCAACACAAATACAATTTCTGTGACAAAAGTCAAAGAAGTTTCACTTACTATGCGCGTGCTCAGCACACACAGCTTTTTTTTTTTAATCTAATCTAACATACAAAAAGCAGAGATTTGGCCTCTGAAGTGTTTGTTAAACAAGTTGGCTGAATGAGCAGCTCAGTGAGTAAAGGCACCGATTCTGATAACAATGACACAGAGTTTAAATCCTGGTGTCAGCTCCTTGTGACAAATCACTTTATCTCCCTGTGCCTCAGGCGCCAAGAACATAGATTGTAAGCTCATCTGGGCGGGGACTCACGTCTGCAAATCTCTGTACAGCGCTATACAAGAGTAACGATAAAACACACACACACACACACTGCGGGGGAATGCACTATTCCTTGTTAACGCGTTCCTCTAATTCTCGCTGTAAAAGTACATTGTGATGCTCACAAACAAACAAACGCCGGAGCGAGCGCAGGTTACCAAACCGTACCCACTGTTATGGAAAGTTAATCAAGGTCATTTTTTTCTCTTAACGATTGCGTTTGTGACCCCTGTCAGAGAGGACAGTAATGCATTAGTGGCACTGAAGCATTAAAGAGCTGGGCCTGGATCCATATACTGCTGACCCTGTCATGACATACAGTACGTCACAATAAGAGGCTTTCCTGCAATGCACACCACACCCCTAGTACTTTGTTTTGGCATAGAACATAATGTTCAGCAGGACATGGTAAACTGTATAACCCAGCGCCGATCCCCTTCTGATATCCAAGCATTAGAAGTAAGCTTTGTACATGACTGCTCCAGTACAGGTAGTCCTCGCTATCCAACGTTTCACTTTACAACTAATGCATATCCAACGCTTTACACTGCAACCCTATGGGCCGTTTTCCGACGCCGGAATGCGTTATCCAACGCTCACCGCCACTGATTAACACGGGACTCACTTTACAACGGTGTCACTATCCAATGCTACTTCCAGAACGGTTTCCGTTGGATAACCGAGGACTGCCTGTACTGATATACAGAATGTGCTGTTATATCAGCAGTCCATTGCGCTGGCAGCTTTATATGGGAGGGTCTTAGTTGCAGGTAACACAGAGTTAGATGGTGTATGACATAGTAAAGCTGTTCTGTTCTCTTACTCTGTTTGATGTTGTGCAGGGTTTCCTGTCTTTTAGCCTCTGACATCATGGTGTGTCCCGGGGGCATGGACGGGTCAGGGGTCTCCCTCTTACGCTCTTCGCTCTCTCTGCGCCACTGATCCTTCAGGTCCAGGAGACTGTTTAGGGGGAATCAACGTTTGTATTACTGAAATAAAAGGTTTTTTTTACAGTGGGGTTCTGCTATGCAGAACAATACGCAGAGCGTCTCAGCGCCCAGGGGAGCTGGGATCAATCTGGTTTGGTTTAAAGAAAACCAGATCCTTTCTTCATTAGCGGGAACCAGGTATTCTCAAAGGGTTAATGGCAGAGGCCATTTTAACTTCCCTGGTAGGCAACTTTGCAAGCAACGATGTCTCCAGAATGTAAGTGGAGAATTTGCATTGCCGAAGGCAGCGGTTCAAGGCCTTTGTGAGGAAAATGGTGGTGAATATTCAGTATTTTAATCAATCTGGGTTTTCAGGGGTTAATGTAGCTATAGTTTGATTTAAAAAAAAAATATACAATATCTTCGGTTTATGACAGGTCAGACTCTTCCTGGGTCTGTCCAGAGCTTCAAAAGGGACTGATGGGTTATCCGTTATGACCACTAAAAGTACAAGATGTGTTGTACGGGGCTGATAGTCTCGGGATCAGGGCAGTTGTTTACCAGAGACGGGATTACAATATGGCTCTCGACATCTTTTATAAACAGGATCCTTTTAAAGCTACAGCTCAACCCCGTCATAACGCGATCCGTTACAACGCGAATCCGCTTATAACGCGATGCAAGCGTGGCTCCCAAGTTTCGTATTTATGAATACTTTACAACACGATTATTGGTTTCCTAAATACTTTATTGTACAATGCACGCAATTGTACATTATTTCTAACGCGATCCGCTTATAGCGCAATGTGATTGTATGGACCCCAAGCACAGCGTTATAAGGGGGCTGAGCTGTATTTTCAGAGGCGTTCTTTGGAGGATTCTGCAAGGTTCAGGGGGCGTGCTTAAGAAAGTATTCAACCAAAGAGTGACTTTATTAAAAAGTAAGATATCCGGCGATAACCTCTATGCTAGACTCGCAGGGGTGCGTAAACTTTCTGTGCTGCGCCCCCCTGCCTGCTCAGCCCCAGTGCTCACAGCCCCCTTACCTAGGAATCGGCATCAAATGATGCCGCGGGGTCATGCGACGTCAAGTCACATGACGCAGCAGCATAATTTGGCGTTGCATTGCCATGGTGACACGTCATCCGAAGCCAAGGTAAGTAAGTTAGAGGCCTTGCATGCTCCCCGGCATTTAATTTAAATGCTTTGGGGAAGAGCGCAGGGCCTCTAACCACTCCCCCCCCAAAAAAATCTCCCGACCCCCAGTTTGCGCACCCCTGCGCTAGAGTATAACATTCAGATATCTATAAATCGTTGCAATAAGACAAATCAAATCATACCACACACACATTACATGAGTAAGAGGTGCCAAAGACAGATCATTGTTTCTCCTGCGAAAATAGACGTTAGGCTGTCAAATTTTAGGAGCAAGCGTGCATGTGGAGAGCACGGACGCAGCCGTGAAGATGGCGGCTAAGTATTGGGGAAATTAAGTTATGACTGTTTATATCTTGAGTCAAGATTTTAAACGCCTTTTTAGAACAAGGTTTTTTCTAAGTCGTAAAACCGTTAACCCAGCAGCTGATTTATGACAGGGGTGGGCTTATGTGGGCTTCAATGGGAGAGGAATGGTATTGCCCTGGAGTTATGAAATCACAATTCAACAGAAGTGTGTTTGGGATCAGATGAATTTTCATCTTTCTACGCCAGTGACCTCTCTGGGGGGAAAAACCTACGACATACGGTAACGTACTATATATGGATTTTTGTTTTATGGGTTTATCCTGTTATTTTAAAAAACAGTTTTGCATTTATTGTACCTGTATGTTCTTGTAATTATCTTTTTCTGAAATCTGAAGCACTGTATTTTTATATATTCAACAATTCTTTAATAAGTGATGCTTTGGGGCTCTGAGTGAATTGTTGCACGCTCTGCAGAGTATTTAAATTTTTGGACACATATTGCAACAACAGATGTGTGTGTGTTAAGTGCATAATTTTTTATATAAAAAAACAGGGAACTGACACCCTGGCAGATATATTACATGTTTTGCATAATTTCTTGCGTGGTGGCAGCATATAGATATGATTGCTATCGATTAAGGGGTTAATGTTAACTCATTAAAGTACCTTGCGCAGGAGAAAGGCGAGTTGGATAGAGTAGCCGTGTATTAACCCAGGTTGGATATCCAAGTAACGTGCTCACTTGTGTGCTTTTCGTGACAGGTGCAATATGGGGACGGGTTGATGGGAGAAATTGTTAATTTGAGGGACCTTTTGCGTAGGTGAAAAGTGGGTCAGCTTGCGAGCGAAGTATTAACCCTTATACAGGTCACGTGCTCACAGGTGTGCCGTACGTGACAGCCTTCATAATGATAAAAGACCGGAAATGTATTTCTCTCTGGTGAACAGAGCAGATTGTTGCTTTAAAAACTATGGTGTACATAACCACTGTCCTGATCTACAGTGAAACTACACTACTCTAATACAGCTACTAGAACAAAGTCATCGTGCCAAATACGTGCCAAGGAGAAGAGACTGAAATACTTACTACTGGGGAACCCGCCCTTTCTGCTTGGTGTCGTACTCCTTCTGCTCTTCTTTCTTCTGTTCTAGAACCTCGTTCAGACTCTGCAGGGATTGCGAGCGCCTAAGCTGGACCTTCCGTGCGTTCCGAGCGTTGTACGCCACAAAGTCTATGCTGGAGCCCGTCACCTGCATCTAAAGGAAGGAGGAGTGGAACAGAGGTTTGAGCGAGTGTGCGATGCAGGGAATCCAAGTTCTAACACGTCTTTTAGAACATCGCTCTTTGCGTTGCAGGATATTCTTGCAGAAGGGTTATCAAAATATCAAGACTACTCTGCCCCTTCCGTATAACCCTGTTCTCATCCCTCTCTTTTGTTTTGCCCAGGGCTGTCTTCTTTTCTGCCCCATCTGCTCTAATACTCTCTCCCATTGTCAACTTTAGGAATCTCCCACTTACTTGCCATCTCGAGCACCTGCTCTGCCCATCAGAAAACTCCCCTTACAAAAGCTCTGTACCGCAGCGTACAGGCATACCCCGCATTAACGTACGCAATGGGACCGGAGCATGTATGTAAAGCAAAAATGTACTTAAAGTGAAGCACTACCTTTTCCCCACTTATCGATGCATGTACTGTACTGCAATCGCCCTATACATGCATAACTGATGTAAATAATGCATTTGTAACAGGCTCTATAGTCTCCCCGCTTGCGCACAGCTTCGGTACAGGTAGGGAGCCGGTATTGCTGTTCAGGACGTGATGACAGGCGCATGCGTTAGCTGCCGTTTTCCTATTGAGCGATATGTACTTACTCGCGAGTGTACTTAAAGTTAGTGTACTTAAAGTGAGTGTACTTAAAGCGGGGTATGCCTGTACACACTTTTAAACTATTGTCTCTTCTTTTTCCAATATCTCTTCCAAGCACACAATCCTTTCTCCTAATTTTACCTTTTTTTTAAATACACATTTACCCGTTTTTGCGATATTTTCCTGTATTAAGTCTGGTTAACGATGTCTGTAAAGTGCAGAGTAAACGGCTGGAGCCAGAGAAATAAAAATCCATCCATAAGCGGGTTAGCCTAATCTTGCGCTCCTCTACCAAACTTTCATTCATACCCATTACTTTCCAAACGCAACGTAACCCCCATCGTCATGATTATTTCCTAAATCATGTCGTAATAACCTTACAATGTGACATCGCTTTTATATGCAGATCATACGTGGGAAGGGAGGTAAAGTGACATGTCCAAGCTCACAATTTGCTCTTCTTACATGCTGCTGGCAGTGTACGCAGCTCTGCACATTACATTTTGAAGGCACATGGAGCTCCCGCCCCAGATCACAAGTAAAACCGACACTGGGATATGAACCATACTCATTGGCTTCACAGGCAGTGCTTTCCACTAGCTACGCCGTCAGCCCACGAGGCATTAACAGAGCAATCCAAGCAGGCCATGTAAAAAGAAATGTTTTAACACAGAACTGAAGCAGGGGATTCCCAGAGCTGAACCCCATTAATCTCATCTCTGGGGACCCCCTGCTTCTAGAGATAGACCTCTGGAGTGGGTGCCGGTATCTCCTGCAAGTTTAAAGCTATTGCATCACATGGGCCAATAGGAAGCTGCACCTGATGACGTCACGGCTTCCTGTTGGCGTGCAGGGCGCGGGAGCTTTGGAAAGCGGCCAATACGTGATCCCTGCTAGCCGAACAGCTACCGGCACCCCGTATGGAGGCACGTATCTTCGGAAGCAGGGGCCCCCGGAGCTGAAATTAATGGGGCTCAGCTCCTGAGACACCCTGCTTCAATCCTATGTTTAAAAATTGCTACTGTGAAACCACAAGCATGTGTATTAAAAGTCAAACACTTTAGTTACTATACCATATCTGCTACAGTGTCTGCAGTATTCATGGACACAACCATTTCGTATTCTTTTGATTTAAAAGGGGGCGGGGGGGTGTTCCCTCTCGCCATTTTTGTTTTTTGCACCCAATATGGCCGCCTATTTCGAGAGGAAGCGCTGTGCTTTTCGACCCAAGGAAAGTTTAAAGGTAATGCTCCTTTCAAGCAGCAATCCCCTGTGTTTTTATTGCTTTCAGGATAGGAACGAGGGTTCCACCAGTGCAGGCCCCAGGAATCCCACTGGGTTCCCGAGATAATTACCAGTGACATTACGTGGTTTAAATCCCTTTCCAGGGAAAACAAAATGGCTACGAAATGTTAGGCCAAATAGAAAGCCGCAACTTTATCGGTCGTGACTTCCAATGGGACAACGGCTTTGAAAACCAGGAAGTAATACCGGTAACTCCACCTGTAAATATCTCGGGGAAATAGTGCGGCTAAGCTCTGAAGGACCTCCCACTCCCCCCGTTTCAATCCTGTAAAGGCAAAGGGGGGGGGGGGAGGGGTTGTGGTATATGTACAGGCGGCACAGCATTCTCATTATACAGTTATCCTGCACAGCTCATTATTATGTGAGCAAGACTGTCAGTGACCTTGTTCTCCTGGCTTTCTGTCGCTCGCTCCTCTAAGGTAACTGGCGTTCGTGCCCTGCTGGGTCTTGGCGACGGTGACCTCTTGGGCTGTATTCCTGAGCCACAACGGGAATAGGCCTTTAAGAACGCCTGCGGCTCGTGGTTAAGGGGGGGCGAGCTCTCCTGGAAGGAACACAAGACAATAAGGCTTCGGGTACGGGGTTCTGTTCCACTTCAATGGTAATCATCATCTGCAGCAGTGGTGCTCAACTCCAGTCCCCAACAGGTCAGGTTATCCCCGCTTCAGCACAGGTGGCTCATGGGATATCCTGACAACCTGACTTGTTGGTGGCCCTTGAGGACTGGAGTTGCCCACTCCTGCCCTAAAAAAGACATCACAACCTCCCAGACCCCTGGAACGTTTAAGTCACGTCAGGAAGGAAGTCTGGCCGTGCAGGAAGGGGTGTTAGATTGACCTGAAGCTTGGCCTTCACTTTGGACTCCACCAGCTCATACTTCTGTGACTTCCATAGGGCTTTGATGGGCTTGGGACGGCTCTGCTCTTTCTCCGTCTCTTTCTCTCGGCACTTCTTCTGGATCTCTCTCATCCGTCGCACATTCTCCTTCTCGTGGTCCTTGTCTTTTCCTGGGCAAACAAACACAGATGGCATCGTCTCCAAATGGAACAGGAAGAAAGCCTCTAGTGCAGGGGAACCCAGTTTGAAATCGCAGTTCCCAACAAATCAGTTTAACACGCACCCCCCTTTTTTTTTTATCAGGGGGAGCGTGGTGGAACGCAGTTCCTGTACCTCTTTTCATACACCATTTGGTAATTATTTTGTTTTTTTTTTAGATTTTTACAATTTTATAAAACAATTAGAATGTAATAATTATTATTTTACAAAAACAGAAATTTGAAACTATTTTGACATGTGAATAAGTGTATATTACGGCGCATGTACAAGAAAAATTCTCCCATCACTGTTCCCTCACCTTTTTTTTCTAGAGAGCACACACACACTAAGAAAAATGAGTTACATGTTAGATCCGGTGTGTGCATTCCAAATAAATGATAAATGGCTACAACTTGTGTTTGGAATGTAAAATGTAAAAATGAGTAGTGCACAATCAAAAAAGGGGAGGCGATTCCCTTTTTGGATTGTGCGCTACTCATGTTTACATTCTGGACTTCCAACTTCGGCAGCTGCACGTCGTCTCCAGCTCTGGAAGTGGCTGATTGTGAGTACTATTTTGTCTATTGAATTTGACTATCCCAATGAGATAGGTGGTGTGTGTTTTTTTTTGCATACCACCTGTTTTCAGGAACTATTTTGTCATGAAGCTATCCATGGATATACTCATTTCTACATATATATGATTATGGATTCACCCTTCCTTTTATCAGTCTGGAGATAAATTATTATACTGTCCTGTGCTTGAGCACTCTTACCACGCTCTACAACTTGTGTGTGGGCTCCCAGCTCGCGGTAAGAAAGGTGCACACAGGTGTGAGGAAGCCAGATAGGTACACCTTCACCTTTTGCATTGCTGCAAAAACTATTATTCTCACATGCAACAATTACCTTGTATAGAACCCCTCCCCCCAAAGAACAACAAATAGAATGACGTAAATAACATAAATATCATATCTTCTGATCATTGTATAATATATATATTTGAATTAAAATAAAAGATCCCCCCCCCCAGAATGGTGCATTTGGCCGTATCTTTGTAAATCAGTATTGCTGACCTGAGAGAGAGGGCCCGGAAGCTTCTCTTATAATATCTAGCTACCTTTTTATTTGGACTAACAATAAATGCCATTTGTTTAACACAAAAACTCACCTGTAAGCCAAGGTAATGTGAATATATATGGTATAGATGTAATCTATACATGCCAAATGTTTACATATAATAATTTGTAAGTCTTTAAATATATCAAGGTTTATTATAATATTCTTGTGGCCTTTACTCCCAATTTCTTCCTGAGGAACCCTTTGGGACACCAGTTGGACTGCCTTGCCGTACACCTTGGGAAACGTTTCCATAAGATTATACGGCCTGGAAAGTCGTCCAAAAAACCCTCCCCACATTTACAGTATGAGTGGGGCTTTGGGTGGAAAGCGTGTTACTCACGTTTCTAACAGTAACATCCGATGGAGATCGGAGAGAACTTTAATACACCTCAGATGTGGATTCGTTTTTTTTTTGCTAATAAGGGGGAACAGTTAGAGAATGTCATACATCTGCGTATAGTGTTTGTGTCTTCTAACCCAGGGGGCCCAACAACACCCATCCTCCATCCCCCCCGCCCCCCCCACCGATAGAATTCCCGGGGCCCAGAACTACAG
This sequence comes from Ascaphus truei, assembly GCF_040206685.1. NCBI lineage: Eukaryota > Metazoa > Chordata > Amphibia > Anura > Ascaphidae > Ascaphus > Ascaphus truei. The sequence goes on along the minus strand of NC_134501.1, from coordinate 35,131,141 downwards.
TTTCAACAGCCTCCCCCATGTCAGCAGACTTGCGAACACCACCCCCCCATTTTACAACTCGCGAAATCCCCCTCCTCTATTTCCCCTGTATTTTTCTGTCTCCTGTCTCATTTTTACCCCCTCTCTTCCTCAACACACTACCCCGCCATCCTCACTCTCCCCCTCCTCCTTCAATTATCCCCTTCTCACTCAATTCCGCTCCATCAATCCCCCCTCCACAAAATACAAAAATAAACCCATCCCCCAAATACATACAAAACACACTTAGCTTGGGGGTGGTCTCAGGCGCCCCTAGATGCTGCGGGCTTCCTGCCGGGCTTCCTTCTCTCTCCCATGCAGTTCGGGCCTCTCTCCCTCACTCCGACATCAGGGAGATGTCGGGACAATGCGCGGGACAATGAGGGAGGCCCGCAGCTGGGGAGAACCAGGGCCAGGCGGACGGACAAAGCAGTTGGGCTTGACCTCTGGCCAGGCCCAACTACTTTATCTGACTGCCGGACCCTCTCGCTTCCGCCGGACCCCGGTTTTCGCCAGCTGCAGACCTCCCTCACTGTCCCGTGCCTCTCTCTGTCTCTCATGCTGGTGTGCACCGGAAGCTGAGACCAGCTTTCAGCGCGCACAAAGAGAGGCCCGGCGCGGGACAGTCGGTGAGGCAGGCAGCAGCTGAGGAGAGCAAGGGCCTGGCAGCCGTGAGAGGTCTTGGCAGCCGGACAAAGAAGCTGGGCCCAGTCGTCAAGCGCCGGCCGGGCCCCCTGCAGCCACCGGGCCCAGGATACTTGTCCCCGTTGGCAGCACTGCCTGTGCTGGGATATTCTTAAAGCCTAACCTGTTGGTTTTTTTTGGGGGGGGGGGGGGGCTTGAGGACTGGAGTTGAGCCCCCTTGTTCTAACTCCAAGTGACAACTCAATTGCCAATTTGACACTGGCTGGCAAAACAAGGGCCCTATCCTCGCACAATAACGTGGCAAGAGAGCGTGGTCCTCATGGGTCTATGGAACAAGACGCACTGGAAGCACCACTGGCTCAGATCTACTGACTGCAAGAGACACAACATGAAACTAGGAGCTTTGTTCTGATTATGAAGTGTGCGAATCCTATTGCTATTTGGGGGAATATCAATAGGAGGAAGTAAGAGACACAACTAGTGTACCCACCGGGTCTCAAAAGCCGTATCTGTGTATTATTTATAAGGCACTAGTGCAACAAAGAATGTATTTTAAACATTCAGCACCTTATTTACATTTACACAGGAACACACAACATTGGTTTAGGAGTATGTCACGGGAGACCAGGTTTATCAACACCTTCTTATACCGGGATCATTGATTGAGCAAAGCAAGGAGGTAAAACAAATTGTAATTTATTTCAGGGAAAGACATACACACAATGTAACACAATTTACAGTGTTAAAACACTTACTGGGAATGGGGCTAACGAATAAATCTATCCTTTAAATGAAATTCACAAAAATGACCTCTGAAGGAGCCCTTTCCAATGACCAGTAGGTACTCACGAAAGTCCTGGAACTGATTTCGGCGCAATGCCAGGCGCGACCGCTACGTTCTTCAGAAGTGGGACTTAGACGAATTCTTGAGTCAAAATCTTTGAAGCCAGCTCAGGATAGCCCTGTGTTAGCCCCGGATACGGGTGCTCAAGCAGAACTGCAGTACCCCTCCTGTTCTAACACCTTGGAATTTCTGAGGCTTTCAAGTCCGGACTCCACACAGACCCATAGGCACCAAGCTTGGTAGCCACCTGCTCCCTCGGAATCCATGACTTGGATATCCCACAGTTCATTTACAGGTTATCAGTCCATATACCTATTAAATATAATTCTTTAATAAAATATAGTGTCCTGTCTTTTGTGTTATAAAATATATCAGTTCCTATTTTGGTGTCAGGGATGGAGTCAGAGTATAATTTGCCTACACTCACTAGCCTGATTCTTGGTACACTTTAGAATTAACTTTCAAAAAATTTACACAAAAGAAATTACTCTTAGCTTTATCACTTAGCTGGAGCTCCCCCTGAACTCCTATACCAGGTTCAGGGTACCTGTGCATGTATCTGGGCACCCCTCCTTATACTAGGAACCCCGTGTATGCTTGCAGGTATACATTAACCCCTTCACCTTGTCTGGATGATGCTGCAGCAGGGATAATGGCGGTGAGTCGTAAGAACGTTTTCAGAGTCAGAGTTTGCCCGGAGTAATGTGCTTTGATATATCCGAGAATCTCAGTCGATTCCCGGATCCAACTCTTGGGGTATCCCATAACTCCGGAACCCCGATACATAGACACATTCTGTAAAGACTCTCTCCGACAAACCCACCCTGAAACTTACAGCCTGGAAATCTCCCGATCCCAGCACCCCAGGAAAGGCAAAAGACAAATCTTCAAATGTTGCATAATTTGCACAGTCACAGTAATGCATTTCTGACATCTGGGTCCAAGAGCTGACACTTTAGGACCTCAACACACAGATCAGGGGTAACCAAGTGGGCTTAAGCTTAACCTTTATTAGTGAGCCTGGTTAACACCTTCACCGTTACAGAGTACGACTAGAATTACCGCATTGCTTTTATGCCGGTGACCCTTGGAACCATGGGATTTAACAGAGATTTACAAATTGTACCTAATTTTGGTAATGGCGAACACTATATTCCTCAAGACCCAAGCATTTTGCAGAGATTTTATTTAAAAAAAAAAAAAAAGGGCTTAAGAAATGTTATACTGTACTAAGAAAAATAAAATAATATCTATATATATATAAAATTGAAAGTTATTTGATTGTTAGTAGATGTGGGGATTCTCATTGGTCCGTTGGTCTGTTGGTCCGCCCACCCATGGCCTGCCTCCCCCACGACTCTCATTGGCCAAGAGGTACGCTGACATCACAGACACACCTACTCCACTGTGACACACACAGACACAGACATACTGCCACAGACTCACCATACCTCCTGAGACTGTCACCCCCCTGCGGAGTCACACACCGACCTTGGTAAGTGTAACCCACTTTCCAACCCCCTCACCCACAGCTCACCTCCCCGCTGGTTCCCCCACACCATCACCCCCCCTTACCCACAGCTCACCTCCCTGCCATCACCCTCCCCTCACCCGCACCGCTACCTTCCCCCCTCGGCGCACCTTCCACCCCCCCCCACCCTCGCGGCACCCTTAACCCTGCTTGGCCACAGGGGGGAGCACGGCCGACTGTCCCCTGGGGCGGCCAGTTGGGGGGACACGGGGAGCCTCCCTCACCCGCAGCTTACCTTCCTCCTCGGCGCGCCTTCCACCCTCAGCTCCACACTGAAAATGTCCCGCTCTCTACACTCCCTTCGCGGACACTACAAACCCTGTTGCCGCTCTGCACTTGGCTGCTACACACTCCCTTCCCGGCCGCTCCGCACTCAAAATGTCCCGCCCACCCTCCACACTCTGTGCAGTAGTATTTATACATACATAGGGTGAATGAGTTTGGGTTCAAAGCCACAATTTGGAAGGTGCCACCAGAGACTTTGAAAGTCTTCAACAAGTCCTAATTTTGAAAGCCACTGTATTGTATGTCTTTATTTATATAGCGCCATTAATGTACATAGCGCTTCACCGTAGTAATACATGTGGAAATCAAATAAATAACAGATAATATAAATAACAGATCATGGGAATAAGTTCTTTAGACATAAACGTAACATTAAGGAAGAGGAGTCCCTGCCCCGAGAAGCTTACAATCTAATTGTTAGGTGGGGAGAACGTACAGAGACAGTAGGAGGGAGTTCTGGTAAGTGCGTCTGCAGGGGGCCAAGCTTTATGTATCATGTGTTCAGAATATCCACAGTGCTATTCATATGCTTCTTTAAGCAAGTGTGTCTTAAGGTGGGTCTTAAAGGTGGATAGAGAGGGTGCTAGTCGGGTACTGAGGGGAAGGGCATTCCAGAGGTGTGGGGCAGTCAGTGAGAAAGGTTTAAGGCAGGAGAGGGCTTTAGATACAAAGGGGGTAGAAAGAAGACATCCTTGAGCGGAACGCAAGAGTCTGGATGGTGTATTAACCAAGACTTTGCGGGCTGGTAATGTCCCCAGCAGACCATTTTTTTAAAACACTTACTTTTTGGAGGAGGCCCCCTGTGAAGGGAGATTCCCTCGAGCTGCAGCAAGACCCCAACCGTTCCATTGTGGCCTCTTTCCATGATGTCGCGGGCATTGGGACGGATTCTTGGGGCGGGGTTTGCAGGACGGGCGCTGTAACAGGTCGGGTATAAGCTTGGGTCTGGCGCCAATGGGCCAGACAAAAAGTCCAACTTCAGGCTACTTCCTTCGAGTCTTCCCCGTGCTAGAGAGATGAAAGAGAGCGCAGGAGAAGGCTCAGGCATCTACGCACAAGGAACACTAATTGTACCAATTGCGCAGCTCCTTCTGCTTAGATAAATGTGTCGCACAGAACTCGTGTGTAAAGCGGCAATCCACACAGCTTTTCCCCCTTCATTTTTTTCAAACATAGGATTGAAGCAGGGGGTCTCCGAAGCTGAACCCCATTAATTTCAGCTCTGGGAACCCCCTGCTTCCGGAGAAACTTGCCTCCACAGGAGGTTCCGGTAGCCGTTCCGCTAGCAGGGATCACGTAATGGCAGATTTTCAACGCTCCCGCACACCGTGGGCCAATAGGAAGCGATGACGTCATCCGGTGCGACTTCCTATTGGCCCATGTGATGCAGGAGCTTGAAGAAGCAGAGAGATATCGCCACCCCTTTTGGAGGTAAGTATCTCAGGAAGTGGCTTTGCATGCGGGCCCAACGTGAGCACAGGAAGATACAAATAGCAGGAATGGGGGTTCCTTGTATGGTATCGGGCTTGCAGTAAGATCCTGACGTTCATTCGAAGCCAAGTAACCAATAAATTGTATTTGACCAACAACTGGTATTGGTGTGTTCATGTGTGAGCGAGATCCACAAACCAGTCTGCGTAAGTATTTTCCCTGTCGGTGAAATCAGCATTTCCGGTCAGCACAGCGGGGAATCCCCGGAGCCGGGATCCATTTAACGGTTCTGCACGTCTTAAAAAGGTTTAAAAACCACCAAGCACCAGAAATAGTTTGTTGCAGAAGATCAGAGACTTCTGCATCCCTCGCCCACAGAGCAGGGAACGCAATATTACCTAATAATTAGCAAAAGTGGCCGGACAGTCTGAGAACGGCAGTAGGGCCACAATACCCAGCTCTCGTGATATCCTAAGTGGGGACGCCAAAGATTAACAAACTGTAATGGGGCATATTTACTGAAGCAGTACTCCAACGATGGAAGACATCTTACAGCCCAGTCACTTTAATGGACTAGAAGGGCCCATATTTACTAAGCAGCCGATTGCCATGAGACACCTCGTGGCGCTGGAAGATCCTTATACTATGCCCTTGACGAGGCTGTAATGCGTCTTCCAGCGGCAGGGAAAAAAAAGGCTCATCAAATAACAATGCTTAGTAACTATGGGCCAATATGTCGGAGTCGTTTCTGCATGCGATTTTGACATAAATACATAAGATACTGATACACGTAAATAGCAATGTTTCCATAAAAGTATTCCCTATAAGAGAAGGCCTGGCAGACACGTTTAACACGCGGGTATTTTACAGCAGTTCCGGGCACGGTGGCAGCAGAGAGCTAGTTTTTTTTAGCATCGCACAAAGTACATTTTTACATGTGCCGCTGCGTATTACACACACCTATGGGACACTTGGGGTTGAAAGCCACTCGTACGTTACATCCTCATATAGATCGGGAATCTCTTACCTGAGGCCGGGCGCTTGTAAAAGTCTGGGAAGAGGGTGGGATCTGGAGGGATAGGGCCCGTTATCCTGGAGGCTCCCTCCGACATGTCTCTTGGCCTCTGAAAGTCACACGTACACACGATCAGGGGGGCTCAACTCCAGTCCTCAGGGACCCCACCCAAACAGGTACGGCTTTAAGGATGTCCCAGCTTCAGCACAGGTGGGTCAGTCAAAGACTGAGCCACTTGTGCTGAAGCAGGGACTGAATGCGCCACCTGTGCTGAAGCACGGAATATCCTTAAAAGCTGACTTGTTGGGGGGGTGGGGTGCTTGAGGACTGAATTTGAGCACCCCTGCACACGATTATGAACCAAATTTACCGGTCTGTATTTTATAGTATTTAGGTCTAACTACCACCCCAGCAGCAGTCTCCCTCCCACTCACTTTTCCATACATTTATTTTTAATAAAATAACTTAAATACGCTTGTAAACCATTTAAAAAAAGCACTACAATAATTTGTGCCATTTCTGTGTTTGTTTTTTTAATGGAAAAGAATCACCGACGAGCGGTTAAAATGTTGGGGTGTAGTCTGCATTTAAACCTGAGAAATAACAGGAAAGGGATAGGGAGTGATCACAGGACCATACTAATTGTATAATGTAATTAAATACGTGAATGAGGTAATCAAATTGTAGGTGCAAACTGTGAACTGAAAAGTGAATCAGAAAAAGGGGAAGGGAAACACAAAATGATTGTGCCCCTAAAAGAATTCACTAAACTGCACACCACTAAGTGTAAAAGTTAACTTTTAATAGATTTACTTAAAACATATATTACCAAAGAATTGTGTAATGTGAATTAAAAATAAATTAAATCAACACTATCAAGCATCCATGTCATCAAATATATGATTATACTATCCCAATTGACAACCTAATGTTGGTGGGATATACAAGACATATGATGCTATAAGTCAGGGTATTAACCCCTCTGGAGCAACTGTGAGACCAGATGGTGAGTATATATATATACAAGTCAGCAAGCAATTAAATGAATAAATATCCAGTGATCCTAATACAATTTATACCATTGAGCACTTCAGTGATGAATTGTCAGTGTGTTGAAGTGCAAGTACTTTGAGTGGTAAAACTGACACTCGCAGCAATAATACTAGTGAGTTCACAACATGGTGAAGCTGACACTCACAGCAATATTATTAGTGAGTTCACAGCATGAGCTCTGTGAAGACACATGTCATGGATAGGAAGGATAACAGGCTCACGGACTGTAGAGATTGAAATAAGTAACCAAATACTGAGGTCTATACACACTGAACCAGGAGACTGCAAACACTACATTAAAACAGCTCCAAGTAGGAGACTGACAGCATTGCGCGTCCAACGCGTGTTTCCCTCCAGCAAAGGAGCTTCTTCAGGGGATTTTTACACTTAGTGGTGTGCAGTTTAGTGAATTCTTTTAGGGGCACAATCATTTTGTGTTTCTCTTCCCCTTTTTCTGCATTTAAACCTGGATCAATTCTGCAAGAACAGAACAGAGGTGACAATCTGTGTCTGGAAAGGGTCACCGGACCGTGCGCTCCTGGAAGGGTTCTGTTTCATGGGTACAAGACGGTGACCTGGAAGGGGTCGCTTACAAACCGGGAATTCAAATCGTTCCAGGTGCCTCTCTTGCAATATAACAGACAAAAAGCCTCCGTCCAATACGGCAATAATTTGTAATTTGCCGATTATAAGGCGAGGTTTATCAATAAGGTTAAGTTGTAAAGCACATACTCTCCTTATAAACGGGCTGCTTACTTTGCGAGCCAATCCTCCCCTCCTCATCACCTAGCCCCCCCCCCCCATCTCACTTACTCTCCCAGCGCCCCATCCCCCTTCCTCACCCCCCATCTCCCAGACCCCCATCTCTTACCCCTCCCCTGTCCTCCTTATCCCATCTATTACCTAATGTCTGCTACATCCTCAATCTCTTACCACCAATCCCCTTTACCTGTCTTTCCCACACTCACTCCCCTCACCCACTCATTCCCCACACCCTCTACCCACTCACCACCTCCCCTCACCCTCTACCCACTCCCCACCTCCCCTACCCACTCACTCACTCCCCACCTCCCTACCCACTCACTCACTCCCCACCTCCCCTACCCACTCACTCACTCCCCACCCCCCCTACCCACTCACTCACTCCCCACCTCCCCTACCCACTCACTCACTCCCCACCTCCCCTACCCACTCACTCCCCTCATCCACTCACCACCTCCCCTCACCCACTCACCCACTCACCACCTCCCCTCACCACCTCCCCTCACCCACTCACCACCTCCCCTCACCCACTCACCACCTCCCCTCACCCACTACCTCTCCAAACCCACTCACCACCTTCCCTCACCCACTCACCAACTCCCCTCACCCACTCACCACACCCACCCACTCACCACCTCTCCTCACCCCCAAGTTTACTGAACACTCACCTCTCTCTCTCTGATCCAAGACAGTTAACACGCCACTCTCCTCTCTCCTAGCAACAGCCACTTCCGGTTCGTGGACCACGCCTCCCGGGTGGTTCTGGGAGTTGTAGTTCCTGGCCCTATTACGTCACGCCCTTGTAGTTTTCTGCGTCAACCTGCAGAGGATGCTGGGTAATGTAGTCCAGGCCTATGACGGAAGTGCTGCCAAGTGTCACCCTGTGTGTTTGTGCAGCGCTGCGTCACATGTCACTGGGATTGGTTGTGCAAAAATAAGTACATATACCTTAACCCCTTCACTGCTTGGGGCTGCAATGCATTATGGGCTGAAGGAGGAGCTAAGTGGTTATCCTAACCGTGGTTAACCCTTTAAACATGCGCATGTCCAACATTTCTGTCCCAGGAGGGGCTGACCCCTTAAGCCTTGTATCTCAGGGTATTAGTGCTGACCAGTCTAACGTTGTTTCAGATACAATGGAGATTGTTACAATGTTAACATGTGAGTTAATAATGATCTAATACACATTGCAGCCCTGAGTTCAGGTTTAGCGTTCCCTGGTCTTTGTGTTGGTGTCTCTGCCCCCAGCCCTGAGAGGAGCGCACAATATGGACACCCAATACTACACAATGTTTCATGTGGGTGATTGACACCTTTGTAAAACAAAAATATATATATTTTAATTGATTATTGACGCTTTTAATGTTTACTCTCTAACCAAATGCATTGTGGGATTTTCACCGCCTTTATCTAACCTGTTCCATGATAAGACTGTTTGTGAGCCCTGTGATCTGCAGTAACATTCTTTCATGTTTTCTTATTATAAGTTATTATTAGTTATTGTGAGGCCATCACTATGATCCACCATTTATTATCTATTAGGACTCGGGCACCCGTGCTGAGGCGCGCTCTCACTTACCAGTGAGCCCCTGCAGCCGCAATGAGAGCGGCTTTAGCAGGGGCTCGCCTACGCTTCCGCAAGCGCGCGGAAGTGTAGGTCTTAGGAAAATGTTAAATTCGCGCGCTCATGGGAGCGCAGGGCCGGTCACGTGAGCGGTTCACCCAATGAGGGCGAACCAGTTCCGTGACGTCACTGGCCCGACACGCCCCCGGACGGCACGGTGTCTAAGGCCAGGGAAAGCACCCGCTTTCCCTCAGCGCGCCTCCGCACGGGCTGAGTCACCATGGACTCAGCCTTAACCTTTACAGTGACGGACCTACGGCCTTTCCAGGCATGTGGTTGCTTCGGCAATGATCACATGACCACCACCAGGCTGACAGGAACAAGTGGAAGGAACGCCAATTAGGCTGACCACTCCATTGGAGTCGTTGACTGTGCCACTGATTGAGCCACCTTTGCTGAAGCAGGGATATCCGTAAAAGCTGATGTGTGAGTGGCCCTTGAAGACTGGAGTTGGCCACTCCTGACCTAGAAGTTAAGAGCTAATTAATTGCAATGTATGATACAGGCTTGAAGTAGGACCGTGCATTAGTGTTGTCCCTCCGTCCCCCTAGGGTTTTTTCTCACAACATACAGTAGCATCCCTGCATAAGGACGCTATATAAATGTTGATATAAATAAATAACATCCTGTTGTCGGTTCCCAGCCGGTGATGTAGGAGAGGCCAACCAAGGCGGGAGACAGGAAGTTGCACGGAACCCTTTAGGGACGCCCGCGGAACCCCGGGGGAAAATACAGATCTACAGAGAATAAGAGGCAATGTTGAAAACAAAGGTAAAGTGGCTGCTCGTTGCGGGATGGAGTATGGTCAAGCTGCACCGCTGATCCCATTAAGGTTTTGGGGTGTGGATGTTAGGGGGTGTAACATAGAGTGGTCTAGTTGCACAGCTGTTCTCAATAGTGTTTTTGGGGGGGATGGCAGGGGGGTGGTGGGATGGGTGTTAGGGGTATGCCAGACAAGCTTCCTTGAAAAGCTGAATTTTCAGGGAGTTTTTGAATGTCTGAAAACTGGTGGGGAGTGATGGTCTGTGGTACGGACGTCCAGAGAGATGGGGGCAGCACGGGAGAAGTCTTGCAGTCGGGAGTGAGAGGGGGTAATAAGGCAGGAGGAGAGGCGGATGTCGTGGGCAGAACGTAGGGGGCGTTTAGGGATGTATTTGGGGATGAGGGCTGAGGTGTAAGGGGAGGGTGCAGCGTAGAGAGCTTTGTAAGTCAGGGCTAGGGTTTAAATTTGATTCTAGAGCAGGGAGGGCGCAAAATTTTTTCCCTCCCGGCGGTCCCCTCACCTCCGCGCCCCTGCTCCGGCGTCATGACGTCATGTTGCTATCATCACATGACCTCACTGCGTCATTTGATGCCGCGTTGCCATGGAGTCGCGTGTGAGAAGCTGCCAGAGCCAAGGTAAGTTAGATTTACAGAGGCTGGGCAGCTCCCCCGGCGCCTTCCGGAATCGCGTGGGGCCTCTGTAAACCCCACCCCCCCCCCCCCCCCCCACACTCAGTCTCTCGCCCCCCCGGGGGTCACGCCCCCCAGTTTGCACACCGCTGTTCTAGAGAATATGGGAAGCGAGTGTAGGGATTTGTGTAGTGGAGCAGCAGACGTGGATTGAGTGAGGTTGATTGGTGAGCGAGTGGTGAGCGAGGTAGGTGAGCGAGTGGTGAGCGAGGTAGGTGAGTTTGGCTGCAGCATTTTGGATGGATTAGAGTTGGGAGAGGCGGACTAGGGGGATGCCAACAAAGAGAAGATTAACAATAATAGCAATACTACCAATAAGGGAGATCAATAACTCAGACCTGTCTCATTTATCATGTGTTCTCCATCCGTCTCGTACTTATTAGGGAAGTTAATAGAGGATGTTCATGAGAAAGAATCGGGGCAGAATTGTGAATCACAAGAGCTGTTTATTATGATTCATTATAATCAATGAGGTCTATTTATCAATGTCTCCCAGCTGCAAATCCAGCACAAGATTAATCAAAGGAGTCATTCCCATTATTTCCAATAGGATTCCTTCTCTTTACTGACTCTGCATGTCTGTAACCCAGGCTGTACTGAAAAAGCGGTGTAATGCTGCAGCTATAAGCTATAAGCTTCCAGGGATCCATGTTAAAATGGACATGAAGCAAAAGGTGACAAACTGTGTGCTCATTTGCATGTCATTACCCAGAATCCCTGTCTGCAGCCGAAGCACTGTATGCCAGGGGATAATGGGGAGAGGCAGGTCTGCAGACCTGTCTGAGATGTGAATGTGCTCACACGTGGGGTTTGTATTTCCTGTTCTCTTCGGTAAAAACTAACACTGTATTTATTGGAGACCATCTGGCTTCAGGGGCAGCAGAGGAAGACTTTAGGGACCTACGTATAAAGAATAGTTACAAAAATCAATTGCTTATCTAAAATCACTAGAGCCATATGCTGGTCATTATTCATGTGGGCACGGGTTTTATTATTCTGTGTATGGTGTGCGTCATGCTTATGGTTTCATGTAACCTACTATTTGCATATTTGCCCGACAGACATCTTCCAAACTCCGCCATTAACGCCCCTCACGTACATTTTTCTTTATACATTGGTTCACGTAGCCAAACTAATTTACTTTATCTCCGTGATAAAGCACTTGCATCGCAAAACGCGTAGGTGTGTGTCCATACCAATAAAGCTACTTTGTTCAACTGTGGATCTGACGTCATTTGGCTGCTTGCTGTTGCACCGGATCTTCCCTCTTTACTTCCGCGTATGAGAATTGCCTGTACCTCCATTTTTACCATCGGCAAATAAGTACTTATTTTTTAACTGGGGTCCACCGCGCCTTGTTTGCTTTGTGCAGCGTTTCTTGCTATTTATATTTTTGTTATTCTTCTGTACGTCTGTTTTTTTGACAATCACTTATAGCAACTGTAACAGCAGGGCCAGAATGGCACCCACAACATACAGTTTGTACATAGTTACATAGTAGATGAGGTTGAAAAGAGACATACGTCCATCAAGTTCAACCTATGCTAAATTTAGATGACAGATACTTGGTCCTATATCCGTACTTACAGTATATTGATCAAGAGGAAGGCAAACACAAACCCCAGTGACATATCATCCAATGTTATCTCATAATAAGGGAAAAATAAATACTTTCTATTGCAATCCTTTTATCATTATCTATTTTTGCTAGTTTGATTGCCCCTTTTGCAACTTTTCTCACATTCCTTATAATTCCTAACCCTCTTCGTCTTCCATTCCAGCCGTAAATTCAGCTCACGGAACTATCTAACACTAAGCCACGTTATATCAGGGCAAATAACGTTAGATTGCCTTAAATTATCTGATTTTAATGCGTATCCACAGGTCTGCGACGGGGGGCTTCCTTCTGCCCCCCTGTGGTGGCGAAGGGGGCCAGGTAAACCGAACACGGAAGTAAACAGTAGGGGCCTATACTTCTCGACCCTCCATACTGAAGAACCACAGGGTTCCGTTGTAGACTAGTTCAGGGTCTGTATGGGAAGAACGCCACCTTTAGGTAAAACATGTTTAGTGCAGACAGACCAATAAGGCCATAGTTCAGGGTGTGGATGGGAAGAACGCCACCTTTAGGTAAAACATGTTTAGTGCAGACAGACCAATAAGGCCATAGTTCAGGGTGTGGATGGGAAGAACGCCACCTTTAAGTACGACTTAAATAACCTAATATAATAATAACTTTATTTCATATCGCACTTTTCTCCCAATGGGACTCAAAGCGCGTCACAATTCCAGCATAGCACGTGGTACGCAGCACATAGATGTGTTACAGACTCCTTCAGCCCTAACATGCATTAGCCAAAAGAGGCATTTTCTCTAACGTTGCCTATCAGTAGCACTAACTGCCGTAGAAATGTAACATGATGCTATTTATAGGAGTAAAACTGGGTTAACGTTTATTCTCATTAGTGGATAAGCGTTGCTATTAACCTAACTTTAATTTAGGTTAGCATTACGCTAAATAGCAGGGCTTAGTGGATTTGGGCCTCAGAGCTGTCATGAACTCCCCTAAAGACAAGAAAAAGGGCATGTCGGGGTCACAAGGGTCTTAGTACATCTAGCATCCCACCCCATATGACGTTTCCCCATCATGTCACCAGGGACCCAAAAAGTTACATTTTTATTTATAGTGAAAAAGACAAAAAAACGCAGTGAAAATGTTAGCAAATCAGTGTTTACAAGGAGACAAAAATAATCTATTTCCTTCCTAACTCCAGCAAATGGTAATTATATCCCTCTCTGGATCAATAATGTGCTTTGCATTTTAACCTTCTCGGCATATCCTTTGGTATCTTTCCCTGCTAGGGATTTGCTGTGCTGGGATGAAATGTTATTTACAAATTGGTAGGGCTTATGGGTCTTGAATCCGTGTCACGGAGTTTACCAGCTCAATGCAATTCAGTTATCTGGCAGCTCAGCACTTTAGAAAAACCCTTCCTCTATTTCCATAGCAGTGACACATCCAGACAAGCACAGGTTTCCTGGTTTGTAAACGGTCAGTCCCTTCCAGGACTCAAGTACATAATGGCAGTGACAGGTTAAGGAGTCAGTCCCTCTTAGGGGCAAAGTGTACTAATGGCAGTGACATGGTTAAGGAGTCAGTCCCTCTTAGGGGCAAAGTGTACTAATGGCAGTGACATGGTTAAGGGATGCATGATCTCCTTTCCCAGATACACTGAGCACCGTTAAATCAGGGCAAATAACGGGATTCATATGAATGGGAGTAAAGACGTGCTAAAGCGTATCCCTCTTTTGTTTATGTGGGCCTAAGTATTTTTAAATCTTCCTAAACCTGGTGAGCGGAGACTTGGGAGAGACTTTTATTACCCTCTAGTGGCTCCCTTCTGTCTGATACCACTGTGTGTTCAGCAAGAGTTTGCACAGGCAGGGCCTCCCCCCATCCCTGTCTGAAAAGTACAGGGCAGGAAAAAGGTAGATGAAACAGTTGACTGACAAATGTTACTCCATTCAGCTACAGTTCACTAATTAAACATGTGACTGATTAAACATGTGACTGATTAAACATGTGACTGATTAAACATGTGACTGATTAAACATGTCACTGATTAAACACGTGACCGATTAAACATGTCACTGATTAAACATGTCACTGATTAACCATGTGACTGATTAAACATGTGACTGATTAAACATGTCACTGATTAAACATGTGACTGATTAAACATGTGACTGATTAAACATGTGACTGATTAAACATGTCACTGATTAAACATGTGACTGATTAAACATGTCACTGATTAAACATGTGACTGATAAAACATGTCACTGATTAAACATGTCACTGGTCACTTTTAGTGATGATAAAGGACACTTATGAACACAATGATGTCTCAGACAGGTCCTCAAACCAAACGTGAGGTGGGACATTTTGCCGCAGGCACTCCGCCGCCGCTGTTTAGCCGCCGTGACATTTAGCCATCTCTCGTTTTGCCCTCAAGTTAAGTCCCTAACCTTATTCCTTACCCTAAAATCTTAACTCACCCCCAAACATGTTAACCCCTCACCCTAACCCCCTAACACTAATCTCTACCCTAAAACTCAAGACCCCTTCCCCTAAAATCACTAACCTTAACCCTTACCCTAACCCCCTTACCTTACCAATTATCCTATAAAGCTTAACCCTTACCCTAACCCCCTAACCCTAAAAAGATTAACCCTAAAAAGATTAACCTTTACCCTAACCCCCTAAAGTGAACCCCTAATGTTAACACTAATCACTTACCTTAGAGGCGAGACGGTCGGTGGCTAGCTGTCCCTGGAGGCTGAACGATGGCAGCGGAGTGACGGCAGTGGTGGTGAAAAGTCCCATTCCGGCCAAAGCTGCTTCACCCCAGAATCCCACAGCGTACAGAGCACCAACTACAGCCAAGGATTCTGGGTAATGGCATGCACATGAGCACTCATAGTGAATCATGTATGGTGGAGGGTTTCTGTCACCTTTTTTTGTACTAGGTGGAACTGCCTCTTTAAATGTATCTGATGGACACCTTTAAAATAAACAAATACGTGATCTTTATCCAACGTCCTTTGGTGATAAGACTGTTTGCCAGTCCTCAAAGCCACATGTTAACAACATAGAGAAAAGAACCCACTTAAAGCACTCAATGACCCCTATGAAGCGTAATGATAATATTAAAAATAATCTTTAATGCTAAACTAATTCAAATAATGGGTGTTAAAATACATCAAATGACACACATATATGTTAACCCTAAGATGAGTATATATGACACTCTGGGTTAATGTAATAGAGGGACAGTTTGAGGTGAATTAGATCAAACGTGTCCAGAGAACTGATATGCAGTATTCCCTAATAGTGGTAGTTAGGTATGAGCAAAGGTGGGGGGGGGCTGAAAAATCACCTGTATAGGTAAAAAACAGGTCTCAAGGTGATAGTAGTGAAATGTGAGACTGGTCAAAACGTAGCTATATAGGGGCACGAAATAAATGCACACCAATCAGTGTGTGCTCACTAGGTATATAATATATTGCTACAATGATGGAAGATCAATACTGTATATTCTCCCACCTAGAAAAACAGCTAATAAACTCCAAACAAATAAAGAGCTGGCTGTAATACACAGAACACAAATACTATGGCTAATAAGTTCCTATAAACGGTGTGGCTGTTGGTATACCTATGCACATATTCATGAATGTGCTACCACCGTTAGGAATGCTTCTGCCACTAATATAGCTGTGTATAAGTATAATGAGACCTGTCTAGAGTGTCAAACAAGTCCCAAGGTGGACAACTGGGGAATTAGGAGATATGAGACTAATCGTAGTCCTACTAATAAGCAATATGTACACACTGATCAAGGGGTGCACTCAGCATATAATATATAAATCCACAAATGGATAGTCAGTCACACATACCCCACAAGCAAAACACCTAAAAATCAGATGATAAACTCCAGGATGTTATATAACTAGCTGTCAACAATAAACATAAATACCATGGCTACTAGACTCCTATGAGCGGTGTGGCATGTGTATACCTGTGCACATATTCATGAATGCGCTTCCACCGTCAGGAGTGCTAATACCACTAATATAAAAGTGTATCCAAAGAGTTAAAGCAGCCCCAACCTCACCTAACGCTGCCGAGTCACCACACAGACTCCCGCCCAGGATAGAAGGGAGTACACGCGTGCAGTCTAGCAGCTGATTGCTCTGCAATTCAGAAGGCTGCCACGGAAGTCCTGACTGCGCGCGTGCACGTGACAGATGCCGACGCGCGCGTTTCGTGACTAGAAACACTTTCTCAAGGCTCAGTAATTTGGGTACCCTCACTAGTCAAATAGATAAACACAGGTGGCTGATATTCTTGAATTCAGTTTTCCCGGCGAAAATCTAAATATTGGTATTTCCCAAGATACAGATATGTAAGATAAGGGCGATTGATACTTTCTAAGGCAGTCAATAAACTATGTTCCTTAAAACAAAATTGCTTTGACGCACTGCGTAGGAATGGAAGAGAAACAGACCCCAGAAACAAATGTTCTAAGCTATGTAACTATAGAGGCATTTTTAGCATGAGTCATATAAGAATAACGGGATAGAAAGTTGGGGAGGGTCGTGACATATCTCCCAAACAGTTGTCAAACTTTAAAGCAACTTTTGTATCAATTTACAGATGGGAAAAAGGCAAGAGACATCGCCCCTAAATATGTCCTCATACTTTATCTTGATGACTAATTAAATTTACCTGGGTTATTGTAGTTCCTTTATAAATCCGGGTTATGGGGACTGTGTATTAAGCCCTATAGACTTCAATGGCGGAGTTGCTCCCTATAGCAGCGGAGCCCGTTGATTTCAATGGGAAAGAGTGAAAAGCAGAGATCCATTTTTAAATCGGAGAATCCTGCATTAAAGTAATAAGAATTTTAACTGTATTTGTGTATCTCTGGTTCTTGGGGTCGCAGAGAGCTGAAACTTGGCCACCATGGAGAGTCATCCCACTGGGCCCAGCGGAATGGATTATTTTAATATGTGAAGGTATTAAAGTATGAATTGTATTTTGGGTCTGGTATAAAAACTCAGAGTCCATATGTTATGTTAATGCTCAGGATGGGAGACAAATGGTCGATCATAAACTCCTGATCAAAGACTCCCCCACCCTGCTTGTGTATGCGAACACAAAGGAATGCAGGACACTTGATATTAAGTGTTGTACTTCACATCTTGGACAAAGGGTATCCTGGCAAAGCCAGACTTGAAGACGCCAGTCTTGTGGGAGGGGGGCTGAGGAAATAAGCCCCCTGTTTAGAATATTACCCACCCAGTGGGCAGGTATTAAGGTGCCCCTCAGGTGAGGTGGCAAGGAGAGATTGGGTGCAGGTAATTGTTCTCCAATGGCCTGCACTAAATAATAAAGTATAGGATTGGAATTACATATAAACCAGTGTCCATCCTACTGTATACTCTGGGTTCTTCGTGTATTTTCGTGATTGCTGCATGAATTGCTAATCGTGTAACCTGATTACTTCATCATTCCAACCCTAAGTAAGTGTCTATATTTTGCCTGTTATTTGTATATCTTGTGTGTTCACCTTCTTTAAGGAATAAACTCTAATTAATCATATCTAAGTTGTGTTCAATTCAACCCAGAGATATTTTGGTGTGTATTATTATAACCTATCACAAGTTACAGTGACACGTAGCAGCACACAAATTGTAGTGTGATTAGATATATCTATATCACTTAATAAAGTGAATAGGAAAATATAAAGTGTCTGTGCTGACCCAAACTAGGTAGTAAGGACAGGACTACTCATGTATAAATTCCTAAGGAGGATATAATAAAGTGCAAATATATATACATCCGTGCGATATAGAAAAAAATATATATAAATGAGTTAAACACAACCTCATAATAAGGGCTACCAATGTGAGAGGCTGCTGCTATCCAAAAAGATGGCTCTGCATCTCAAAGGCTATAAGAAACAAAAGCAGGACAGTCGCTCGTGGGGACCAGCAGGTGATGGTGTTGCGGTAACCTTTTAATAAATATGCCATATGATAAGCTTTAAAGAACTGCTGTTTGGTACGAGCAATACTTATCTTTACTATACTGTAATATATCTGTAGGGTGCTTTCCCCCACCCCCTGGGAGATGTGTAGCTATGGTGTGTGGAGGGTGCAATACCTGTGGCTCACAGGAGGCCTGAGCCCCCGCTACTGGGAGCCTGGGGTGTATCCTGGAACGATGCTCGGTAGCGCCTCCACCTGTGCGGGATTCTATGGTGTAGAATGACCCCGTCACAGGACACAATAAGAATACACACTTTGTAAAGCAGAACAGTTTTACTATATACCACTAATATAGTACAGCCTACCCACCAGGCCTCGCACGGCCGTACCTCCCAAAGTACCTAGGGGCCCTTGGGCACCCAACCAACCCGGTGTCCACAAAGTCAAATCACCCTACCCAATGTGTGGTACAGCGCTGCCCACTAATGTGTGAAGGTGAGTTTGTGCACTTAGTTGGGTACCTGCCGGGTGTGTCAACACCCCGGCGCGCTGATGCTGTACTGTCACGATGGACGGAACTTATCAACACATTTATATTCTGGCGATCTCGATTGAGCACACAAGTTAAGCAAAATAAACTAACATTTATTTCCTTAATAGACAAACACACGATAACCTTAGAATACACTTAATAATTACACTTACTGGGAGAGGGAACAGGATAAATTGTCCAGTGAATGAAAAGCACAGAAATAATGTCCCTTTAAATTGCAGTCCGTTTGCAAAGGGGCGCAAGATGCCAGGCCCATAAGTCCGTGTAAAATGAAATATTCGTTCTGGTTCTTTGGGGTTCGTTCTGGAATCCCCAGGGCTAACGACATCCTGAAGCAGGGCTAGTTTCCTTGTTGCGATGTTTTTAACCCCTTGCGTTCTGGAATCGCAGCCACTGTACTTAGACCTTATCCGCTTGAAGAAATCAGGTAACAACCACATAGGAATGAGGGTTACAGGCCTCTTTAAGGACAGGTGCCCTTGGAGTTTTTCATTAGCCTCATCCCATTGGCAAGGAATTGTCTTCCTCCTATCAGAGCCTGCCCTGTACCGTGGGAAAATCCTAGGGCCAGCCCGGGTAGCTCTGAGCATGCTCAGTGAGCAGCTTGGTAGCACTGCTGAGTAAAAAGGGGCCTCTTGTTTCTGGGGATGCAACGTCTGGAGTTTGGTCCCAAGGTGTGAAATATTCAGTTTGAGTAACAGGATCTGCTACTCAGAAACATCCTGATTAAGTCACACTTTAAGACTCTGGGGTCTTTCATCCCCTACACATCCATAGACCCAAAGGCATTGCCTCACCAGGGGGCTTTTGCAGCTGGAGAGGGAAATACCTCCCAGCTCATGTATGCATAACATTTGTTCCTTAATGCATTACAAAGGCAGGCAGAAAAAATAGCATCCTGCCTGTATACTTAAAACTGCAACAGAAAACCACTTTATCAAAAATATGTTTCACTTATGACAAAGTTATATATTTTTAATATGTGTGTGCTTGTGGGGTTACACTGAGGCTGCACAATAAAAATCAGGGCGCTGACTCACTCCTTTCCTGTGTTAGCAGTCTTTATTGAATGGCCCCTGTTATTCAGCACTGCAGGTAGAGACTAGCCTGCAAAAAGGGGACAACAATGCATAGAAGGAAAAATGGTACATGGGAACAGCATATAAAATTAACCCCTTCACCCCCAATACGATTTAGGATTAACCAGCCGAGCATACTGCCTTTAATCCTATTATCGTCACATGTACTGATGATGGGATCCACAGATCCGTTGCAATACGCCTCCACCTCTACGGTGGGTGGGTCGCGCAGGGATTGTACCACCTTTAATTGTGTCTGCAGTAGATGGGTGTCTGGTCCCAGAGCACCTGAGACCAGGATGCAGCCGCGTCCTGGCTGTGTCCCTCACTTCAATACTACAGGGGCAGCGTCCCTATCTATGGGCCTGTCCCTGCAGCAACCACAAGCTGAGGGGAGTTAGGGCCTATTAGGGGGTATCTGGCCTAGTGCAGGTGCCACAGACACCTGCACACACAACCTACCCCTTCCTTGTCTCAGCTCTGATTGCCGTGCTTCCTAGCGCGCGCAATGTATCAATCCGGCAAGCAGGGAAATCCTCTACCCTATTGGCTGCCTTGGGTCAGCTGGTATCCTCTCTAAGGCTCAGGGGACATGTAGTCCCTGCTGTGAGCCTCCTCTGATTGGCTGCCGTTCGCGCGCATACCCTGCGCATGCGCCAAGCTCAATGTAATGGCCGCCGCTATGGGGACTCACTGCGCATGCGCAACCTATTGCAGATGGCTGTGCCCTGCAAAGAGAGCCGCCGGGAACCTCCGGCGACGCAATCGCCTGCGCAACCTCCCTGACACTGTCGGGACCTGCCCCCTGCTTCCATTGCCTAGCACACCCGCGCCGGGAGGTAAGGGGCTTACTGGGGACCAGGGGGACCGGTGCTATACATCTCTTTACTATAATATACATCTTTTTTTTAACCTACCACACACCGAGAGTCGTGCGCTTGTCCTTCTTTTGTTTCTATTACTTCTGCAGCAGATGTAAGAAAGTTGGCAGTCAAATCTTAAAGGTGCCATCCCATCTCTTCGAGTAATGGGTATAGAAGATGTGAACAAAAGGTGTACAGGCATACCCCGCTTTAAGTACACTCACTTTAAGTACACTCGCGAGTAAGGACATATCGCCCAATAGGCAAACGGCAGCTCGCGCATGCGCCTGTCAGCACGTCCTGAACAGCAATACCAGCTCCCTACCTGTACCGAAGCTGTGCGCAAGCGGGGAGACTATAGAGCCTGTTACAAATGCGTTATTTACATCAGTTATGCACGTATATGACGATTGCAGTACAGTACATGCATCGATAAGTGGGAAAAAGGTAGTGCTTCACTTTAAGTACATTTTCGCTTTACATACATGCTCCGGTCCCATTGCGTACGTTAATGCGGGGTATGCCTGTATATCTATGGCGCCTAACGTATACAAATGTAAACCAAATAAAAGGATATATACAACCGGGACTGATAGGTGTTTCAGATCCAGGAATGTGCTCCAACAGGTGAATATTCGTGCTTGAAACAAAAACAAACAAAGTGCATAGCGTAATACTGCGTGGTAAAACAAAACTAGTATATACATGAAAACAAACAGCTGAGCTAAACAACAGGTGAACAGATATAAATAAACATTTAATAAAAGGACATATGAAAAAATGACATGACAATAAAAATATATTAATATAATGAGACAAGTCCCACTGTGACCTCTGCTGCTTTGGTAGAAGTGCCTACTCACCAGAAGGATGATAGTGGCAGACAGTGGGTAATTCAGAGAATATCTCCTCTCATCTGTGTGTAAGGAATCGGGGGCCACGTCCCCTGCGTCCCCTGCAGAGGCTGCTGCCTCTGCCCCTCATCGCTACCCCTGCCGGCGCGCGGCAATCCTGCTACTCACGCCGCGGCCGCCATCTTGGATTCTCACGCCGGCGTTACAGAGTGCGCATCTATCCCTGGCACTTGTAACACGCGCGCCATGCCTGCCTCCGCCCCCCGCTCAGCCCGGGAGTTCTTGCCACGCCTCCTGCACTCTCAGCTGAGCCCTGTTACTCCCAGCCTCTCAGGAGCTGCTCCTCGTCACACCCCAGTCCGGATTGGTGGATACCGCTTTAAATACCCTGCTCTGTCACTTCCTCCTTGCTCTGCATAGCTCCTTGCTTCCTGTGTAGCCTGGAAACTGTGTCGTGCTCCTGTTTGTCTTTACCCCTACAGATTTGAACCGGCTTGTCTGACTTACCTCCCTGGCTCCCGACTTCAGCTTACCCATCACGATTCTTACCTCTCAGACCCTCGGACATGGAAACGGATTTGACTACGGAACTCTCTATACTCCTGAACTCGGCAAGTACAACGACTATTCTGAATCTTAATCCAGGCCTGGCCACGCTACAACCACATCCCGGACCTGCTCCCTCTGCTGTCGGTGTGTATATTTACATCCCACCTCAGTACAGGGGACTGGCCTGGTCTGCGGGCTGCACAGAGTGACATTATGCAGAGCGCAACAGAAACAGACCTGACTGAGGTGGGCCAAATAATCAGGGGACTTGCGCTTTGCATTGATACTTTGGGAACTCAGATCACAAGCCTGGTACAACAGCTTTCCCAGCTTTCACTACAGCCTATTCCGCCACCGGCCCCAGCCGTGCAGGGTGGCGACCGGCCATCAGAACTCAGGATTCCTACGCCTAAAGCATATGCGGGTGACCCTCTAGCCTGTCGTGGGTTTTTGAACCAATGTGAAATACAGTTTGAGATTTCTCCCAGCCTGTTCCCCACCGGACGCACCAAGGTAGCCTATGTTTACTCTCTTTTAACAGGGGACGCCTTGGCATGGGCCTCTCCCATCTGGGAGTTGCGTGCGGAAATCACCCAGGATTACCAGCTCTTCCGCGTCACAGTGAGGCGGCGATGCGGTAGTGAATGGCTGACATGGCAGGGAGGGGTAAGTACACTTGGGTATAAATTAGTTCTTTTCATGTGTAGTATCAGCCCTCACCTTGACAAAGGCAGTGTTACCCTGCCGAAACGTTGGACTCTTTTGGCTAAATACAGTTAGGTCCGGAAATAATTGGACACTGATACAAGTTTTGTTATTTCGGCTGTGTACCAAAATAAATTCAAGTTACAGTTAAATAATGAATATGGGCTTAAAGTGCAGTCTATCAGCTTTAATTTGAGGGTATTCACATCCAAATTGGAGGAAGGGTTTAGGAATGACATCTCTTTAATATGTAGCCCCCTCTTTTTCAAGGGACGAAAAGTAATTGGACAATTGACTCAAAAGCTGTTTCATGGACAGGTGTGGGCTATTCCTTCGTTATTTCATCATCAATTAAGCAGGTAAATGGTCTGGAGTTGATTCCAGGTGTGGCATTCACATTTGGAAGCTGTTGCTGTGAACCCACAACATACAGTCAAAGGAGCTCTCAATGCAAGTGGAACAGGGCATTCTTAGGCTGCAAAAAAAAAGAAAATCCATCAGAGAGATAGTAGGATCATTAGGAGTGGCCAAATCAACAGTTTGGTACATTCTGAGAAAAAAAGAACGCACTGGTGAGCTCTGCAACACAAAAAATGCCTGGACGTCCACGGAAGACAACAGTGGTGGATGGTCGTATGATCCTTTCCATGGTAAAGAAAAACCCCTTCACAACATCCAGCCAAGTGAAAAACACTCTCCAGGAAATAGGCATATCATTATTCAAGTCTACCATAAAGAGAAGACTTCACGAGAGCAAATACAGAGGGTTCACCACAAGGTGCAAACCATTCATAAGCCTCAAGAATAGACAGGCCAGATTAGACTTATATCAAACAATATCTAAAAAAGCCAGCCCAGTTCTGGAACAGCATTATTTGGACAGATGAAACTAAGATCAACCTGTACCAGAATGATGGGAAGAAAAAAGTATGGAGAAGGCTTGGAATCAATCACCTGATCTCAACCCAATCGAGCAAGCATTTCATTTGCTGAAGACAAAACTTAAGGCAGAAAGACCCACGAACAAACAACAACAGAAGACAGCTGCAGTAAAGGCCTGGCAAAGCATTACCAAGGAGGAAACCCAGCGTTTGGTGATGTCCATGCGTTCCAGACTTCAAGCAGTCATTGCCTGCAAAGGATTCTCGACAAAGTATTCAAAATTAACATTTTATTTATGATTGTGTTAATTTGTCCAATTACATTTGAGCCCCTGAAATAAGGGGACTGTGTATGAAAATGGTTGCAATTCCTAAACATTTCATACGATATTTTTTTTCAACCCCTTGAATTAAAGCTGAAAGTCTGCACTTCTATTGCATCTCGGTTGTTTCATTTCAAATCCATTGTGGTGGCGTACAGAGCCCAAATTTATGAAAATTGTGTCAGTGTCCAATTATTTCCGGACCTAACTGTAAATATTTGTGATTAAGACCGTGTGCCTGCATATTCCTGATCATATGCCATCCCATCCTTATCAGACAGCCAATAAAGATAAGAGAGGAGTAGCGTGCGGGTCTTGTGGTCACACAGTGATATCCCTCAAGAAGCGCCAGTGTGAGCATGAAACGCGTTGGGGGGGGGGGGGTTCTGTGTGCCTCCTGCTTTTAATGTCTAATTAATAAATGTGCACTTTTAATCATCAATTTGTGCTCTCTAGCCAGAAATTTTGATCCTCGCAGGGCACCGTTATTTTCTGTACATGCTCCTCTCAGTGATATCAGACAGAAGGGAGCAGCCAGGGGCAATCACACCCCTCCCAAGTGTCAGCTCACCGTGTTTACACACTAAATTATAACAAAATAAAATACTTATAATAATAATAATAATAATAATAATAGCATATTCTTGTATAGTGCTGCTAGTTTTGCAGACACAGGTCCCTGCCCCGTGGAGCTTACAATCAATGTTTTTGGTGCCTGGGGCACAGAAAGATAAAGTGACTTGCCCAAGGTCAAAAGGAGCCGACACTGCTTCACACTCAGTGCCAGTCAGTGTCTTTACTCACTAAGCCGCTCCTTCTCCCAAGTTCCCCTGCTTCACACTCAGTGCCAGTCAGTGTCTTTACTCACTGAGCCGCTCCTTCTCCCAGGTTCCCCTGCTTCACACTCGGTGACAGTTAGTGTCTTTAGTCACTGAGCCGCTCCTTCTCCCAGGTTCCCCTGCTTCACACTCGGTGACAGTCAGAGTCTTAACTCACTGAGCCGCTCCTTCTCCCAGGTTCCCCTGCTTCACACTCAGTGCCAGTCAGTGTCTTTACTCACTGAGCCGCTCCTTCTCCCAGGTTCCCCTGCTTCACACTCAGTGCCAGTCAGTGTCTTTACTCACTGAGCCGCTCCTTCTCCCAGGTTCCCCTGCTTCACACTTAGTGCCAGTCAATGTCTTTACTCACTGAAGCGCTCCTTCTCCCAGGTTCCCCTGCTTCAAACTCCGTGCCAGTCAGTGTCTTTACTCACTGAGCCGCTCCTTCTCCCAGGTTCCCCTGCTTCAAACTCAGTGCCAGTCAGTGTCTTTACTCACTGAGCCACTCCTCCTCCCAGGTTCCCCTGCTTCACACTCAGTGCCAGTCAGTGTCGTTACTCACTGAGCCGCTCCTTCTCCCAGGTTCCCCTGCTTCACAATCAGTGCCAGTCAGTGTCTTTACTCACTGAGCCGCTCCTTCTCCCAGGTTCCCCTGCTTCACACTCAGTGCCAGTCAGTGTCTTTTCTCACCAAGCCGCTCCTTCTCCCAGGTTACCCTGCTTCACACTCAGTGCCAGTCAGTGTCTTTACTCACTGAGCCGCTCCTTCTCCCAGGTTCCCCTGCTTCACACTCAGTGCCAGTTAGTGTCTTTACACATTGAGCCGCTCCTTCTCCCAGGTTCCCCTGCATCACACTCAGTGTCTTTACTCACTGAGCCGCTCGTTCTCCCAGGTTCTCCTGCTTCACACTCAGTGCCAGTCAGTGTTTTTACTCACTGAGCCGCTCCTCCCAGGTTCCCCTGCTTCACACTCAGTGTCTTTACTCACTGAGCCGCTCCCTCTCCCAGGTTCCCCTGCTTCACACTCAGTGCCAGTAAGGGGCTTTACTCACTGAGCCCCTCCTTCTCCCAGGTTCCCCTGCTTCACACTCAGTGCCAGTCAGTGTCTTTACTCACTGAGCCGCTCCTTCTCCCAGGTTCCCCTGCTTCACACTCAGTGCCAGTCAGTGTCTTTACTCACTGAGCCGCTGTCACGGTAACTTATGACAAGATATAACAAACACCAAATATCTGGGTTGAACTGAACGAGGCGTAGATATAATAAAATATATTTATTCCTTATAAAGGTGAACACAGCAATATAGTACAATTAACAGGCAAGAAGGTAACACTTACTTAGGGTTGGGGAATGGAGAACTATCAGCTAGCAATTCTCCAGCAATCCGGTGACATTCAAGGTGAAATCAGAAGAACAACTAAAACTGTAGGGTTGACACAGTTTATATACCTTTGTAACCCTATTCTTAACATTGAATACAGACTATTGGTGAACAATTATCTGTATCCAATCCCTAACGTGGAAACACAGTTTAACCCATGCCCCCCAGCTAGTTAGCCCATGCGTACTGGGACTCTGAGGGTCTTATTTCTGTAGCCCCATAATTAAATCAGGGGCGACGACCAGTCTACCAGATGAAGTATCTGGCAGGATCTTCATTGTTTGTAGGTGTAGATATAACACTTACAAACCACTCCAGTTTGATGCTTCTCCGTCCTGAGGTAAACAGTTAGAGTGGCAGAGTCTTTTGATCAGTACTTGGTTCCTAGTGTAAACAATCAGGGCAGTTAACTTTTGATCACAGGGCTTATGCTAAATCATTCGGCTGCCCTTCCTGACCTATTAGCATAGCAGATGGAGTCTGCATTTTCAGAGCAGATCCAAAATACCATATACACTTTAATATCTTCACATATTAATAAGTTCTGTTCTGGTGGGCCCAGTGGGTCGAAATTTGCCAGTTTTTAATGCCTACAGTGACTCTACATATTGGCCAAATTTCAACTCTCTGCGACCTCCAGAACCGGAGATACAGAAATGCACTTTAAAACATTGTTAAAATACAGGATTATAATGAAACATGGGAACAGGGGAACATACATTTTCCTGACATGACAAGGTGTAAGCCACATTCCTGGACCGCAGTCCAGTTAACCCCTTGCCTCCCTGGTGAAGTCAAGGGGTGGCCATATGGGGTGCAACCCCTTTAATACCGGGCCAACCCCCCTCTCCCTCTACACCTCCCCTTCTTAATGGGTGACCTGTGGCCCACTGGCCCTAACAGGGAGTGGGGCACTGCTGGCATCCTTAACAAACTCTGTCTGTCTGGATAGTCCTGACGTGAAAGTCCATCAGCATTGCTGTTTTCACCACCCTTTTTGTGCTGAATAGTAAACTCAAACTCTTGCAAGGCCAAGCTCCACCTTAGCAACTTGGCATTCTCCCCTGATGCCCTCTGCAGCCAACTCAGGGGGTTATGGTCTGTGAGGACCATGAAAGCCCTTCCATACACATAGGGCTGGAGTTTTTTGAGTGCCCACACAATGGCCAAGCACTCTTTCTCAATGGTGGCATAGGCCACTTCTCTGGGGAGTAGTTTTCGGCTGAGGTACACCACAGGGTGCTCTCTACTGTCACCCCCCACTTGGCTTAACACAGCCCCAATGCCATAGTCAGAGGCATCAGTCTGTATAAGGAAATGTTTGGTATAGTCCGGGGCAGCCAGTATGGGGGCCCCAGCAAGCGCAGTTTTCAGTGCCTGGAAAGCAGTTTCACAGGCAGGTGTCCTGGTGATAAGCACAGGCAGTTGCTTCTTAGTCAAATCAGTCAGGGGTTTGGCCATGGCGCTGTACTGTGGGACAAACTTCCTATAGTACCCTGCGGTGCCCAAAAATGCCATGACCTGTTTCTTGGTTTTTGGAACAGGCCACTGAACTATGGCTTCTACCTTGGCTGGCTCTGGTTTGAGGTGCCCTCCACCCACCCTGTGCCCTACGTACAGGACCTCTGCCATCCCTACCATACACTTAGTGGGTTTCAAGTTAAGCCCAGCCTCCCTGATTCTATCCAGCACCGCAGCTACATGTCCTAAGTGGGAGTCCCAGGAATTACTGAATATAGCAATGTCATCTAAGTAAGCCCTGGCATAGCTCTGCATCCCTTCCAATAACCTATTGACCAGGCGTTGGAAGGTAGCCGGGGCATTCTTCATCCCAAATGGCATCACCAAAAACTCATAGAGGCCACTTGGAGTGATGAATGCTGACTTCTCCCTAGCCTCCAGGGTCAGTGGGATTTGCCAATAGCCTTTGCTCAAATCCATAGTGGTCAGATACTTTGCCCCCGCGAGTTCATCCAGTAACTCATCCATGAGGGGCATGGGGTAGGCATCTGACACCGTCCCAGCGTTTAGCAAGCCGTAGTCCACACAAAACCGGGTGGTCTTGTCCTTCTTAGGGACTAGAACTACCGGGCTTGCCCAAGGACTCTGGGATGGAGTAATTACCCCTAGGTTCAGCATCTCCTCTATCTCCCTTTCCATACTGGTTTTGACCTCTGCTGACACTCTATAAGCGTGCTTATGTAGTGGCTGCAGATCCCCTGTGTGCACTGGGTGTTTTGTGAGATGTGTGGTCCCTGGCATGTCAGTGAAGAGGGCCCTAAACTTAGCTAGCATGTCCCTGGCTTCTACCTGCTGCCTAGCACTCAACTGTGCCCCTATCTCTACCTGCTCCACAGTGTTTCCCTGCCTAGCCTCCCCTAGGAGATCAGGCAGAGCATTGCTCGCCGGATCCTCCAGCAGTGGGCTACAAATGGCCATTACTGCTCCCATACTCGGTGCTCTGTATTCTTTCAGCATATTGACGTGATATGTCTTATGCCTCTCAGGGTCTACCTGTACAACGTAGTTGTACTCATTCACCTTTCGGATAACCGGGTACGGTCCCGACCAGGCAGCCATCAACTTGTTCTCCCGAGTGGGTTTGAGAACAAACACCTGCTGTCCTGGGATGAATTCCCTGCTACGGGCATTCCGGTCATACCATTGCTTTTGCTTGGTCTGAGCGGCCCTGAGGTGGTCTTGGGCCACCCCCTTGAGCATCTCTAACTGGTCTCGGAGATCTACTACATACTGGATCACTGAAGCATCAGTAGCAGTAGCCTCCCTTTCCCATCCCTCACGGAATAGGTCCAGAGGTCCACGTACCCTGCGGCCATATAGTAGCTCGAAGGGGGAGAAGCCTGTAGATTCCTGCGGTACCTCTGGTAGGCAAACAGCAAGTGCTGTAAATGAATCTCCCAGTCTTTCCCCTCCGCCTCTATAAAGGTCCGAAGCATCTGCTTCAGGGTACCGTTAAACCTCTCACATCCGTTTGTCTGGGGATGGTAAGGGGTAGTGCGCCGGTGCTGTACACCGCATGCATCCCAGAGACAATGTAACAGTTCACTCATGAACTGCGACCCCTGATCGGTTAGGATCTCACTAGGGAAACCTACCCTAGAAAAAATGTTCAGCAAAGCTGCTGCCACTGTCTTGGCATCTATGGTGCCAAGCGCTACCGCCTCAGGGTACCGGGTGGCAAAATCCACCACCGTAAGGATGTAGCGCTTCCCTGACCTGCTAGGAATCATAAGGGGTCCTACAAGATCCATCGCTACTTTCTGGAAGGGTTCCCCTATTATCGGTAGGGTTTTCAGGGGTGCCTTCACACGGTCGCCCGCCTTACCCACTCGCTGGCAGGCATCACAGGAGCAGCAGAAATTGCCCACATCTCGAGATGCCCCCGGCCAGTAGTAACGCTGTAATAACCGGGCTCGCGTTCTGTTGACCCCCTGACGGAATAGAGTGAGCTACCCGTAACAGTTGCTGTCGGTACCCCTGGGGCACTACTAGCTGTCGCTTACCAGTCAATCCCTCCTCTATCCCTGGGTTCCCTTCTTCTCTATACAGGAGTCCCTTATACCATAGGCAGCGCTCAGTGCCCTCCCCTGCCTGAGATTCAGACGCCCGAAGTTTCACGCCGGCCAGGGTAGGGTCTGTCTTCACTGCCTCCCTAAACTGGGCTCCTAATTCTGGCCACCCCCCAGTCATGTCATTGTCCGGAGAATGGGGAAGGGTGAGGGGAAACAGTAAGTCAGTCTGTGGTTGCAAATAATCCTGGCTTACCTCCCCGGGCTCCTCTGCGCCCTCCGCTAACGTTGGTCCCAAAGGCTGGGGGACTGGCGCAGCCGCCATTGCCGCTGTCTGGCTCCGGGTAATCGCCGCCACTGCAGCGGGTTTGGGCACTCGGTCGTAGCTGCAGGTCTTCGGACCCAGATCGTTGCCAAGAAGAACTTCAGCATCCAAACCGGGTAAAACCCCCACCTCCCGCACACCCTGGCCCTCCCCCAATCCAAAAATATTCTTGCCACTTGCAGGAAACGTGGCTCTCCGTCGGCCACAAATCTGTATCCCAGGGCCTGGGAGTAATTCCTCTGCACGGACCATATCAGGTCAGACCAGGGTCACTGCAGCTCCTGAATCCATCAAGCCGACTGCTTGCCGGTCGCCGACTGTGACCGGGGTGAGATGTCTGCTCCAGCCATCCATCTGCTGCAGGTTCGCGCTGAGATGTCCTCCGCTCCTGGCTGTAGGCACCGATGAAACCGGGACAGGTGTGGCATGGGACATCTCGCTGGGAGTTGGTTCCATGACCGGTCTGGAGTCTTTGGTGGAAGCCACCCGCACGCGGGCTACTGGCTTCGCAGCTGGGGTGCGTTGCCCCTGGTGGGGTCCGCCAGAATGCATGGGTTCTGGGCAATCTGGTCTGATGGGACCAGGGCGGTTGCAGTTGTAGCACCGGCGCTCGTGCCGGAGCTCCCCCACCTTCGGTGGACTGCTGTCCGCAGGCGGCCTCTGAGTCCATTGGGGGGTATTGGCAGACTTTTTGGCCTGTGCCGCCGCCACCGCCGCCTTGGCTACTGCTTTGGCGGGCATCAGGGCTCGGCTGGCCACATAGTCGTCTGCAAGCCTCGCCGCCTCCTGGTAAGACTTGGGCTTCTTGTCGTACACCCAAGTCCTCACCGCCGGCGGGTACTGCTGCATGAGCTGCTCCTGAAAGATGAGGTCCAGCAGGCGTTGGTAAGTCCATGCCTCATAACCCTCCACCCAGCGTATCCCGTACAAAGCCATGCGGGTCACGTAGGTAACAAAGGACTCCAGGGGCTGCCTCTCTTCCTGCCGGAATTTACCCCGGTAGGCTTCAGGGGTAAGACCGTACTG
The DNA here is from genome assembly GCF_040206685.1 of Ascaphus truei. Lineage (NCBI taxonomy): Eukaryota > Metazoa > Chordata > Amphibia > Anura > Ascaphidae > Ascaphus > Ascaphus truei. Next base: position 35,100,043 of record NC_134501.1, on the reverse strand, counting down.
AAACAGTAACAGTTCTTTCAGGTGGTCATAGTCATCAGCATACTCATCTGGAAGCGCCATCATCGTCTGCTTAGCCAAGCCGGACAGTAAGGGGTCCAAACGTGCAACCCGATGCTGGGGAAGCACTTTGTACCGCCGACACTGTGTTTCAAAGTTCTTTAGAAAGCTGTCGATCTGATCAGTACCTTCCACGAACTTGGTGAGACTGTGCTGATCCAGTTTGAGTTCATCTTTGTTGGGTTGGACAGGGGGGCAATAAGCGGGTCTGTTCACTGCCATAGTGATAAACTGCAGCCGCTCCTCCGGTGTCCCTCTGTTTCCCCATGCAGTAATTAGTGCCAACATTTCAGGGGTGAACGGACTGGTAGCCGCAGCAACCAGTACCCCTCCTGTTGCACTGCTCCCGGGAGGTGCACTCGTTCCCTCCCCGAGATTCCGCCCGCCCCGGCACTGCGTTCCTTCCCTGATCTCTGGGTGGCTGTATAAGGGCAAGCTGAGCCGTATCCTGAGGCTCTGCAAGCCGGGCTTCATAGTCACCGATTGCGTCAACCATGTCTGCGACCTCCTGGTTCTCATAGGGCAGTCCATATTCACGGCACTTGTCCTTCAGCTGAGCTCGGGTCCTCATGTTGGGTGAGCCTTCAGCCTCGCTCATAGTTCACGGTCGCAGCAGTGAGGTGGTGTTACAACTTGTGTTAACTGTTGCACTACTGTGTGTTCAATATCTTTAGTCCCAGGAACTCGCAATTCCCTTCGAGTTCCCACTATATTACAGGGTCCCGCAGTACACTGTAATACAGGTTCAGTTCAATCCCGCCACTGACACCAGTTAATTATAGACTTGTCACGGTAACTTATGACAAGATATAACAAACACCAAATATCTTGGTTGAACTGAACGAGGCTTAGATATAATAAAATATATTTATTCCTTAAAAAGGTGAACACGGCAATATAGTACAATTAACAGGCAAGAAGGTAACACTTACTTAGGGTTGGGGAATGGAGAAGTATCAGCTAGCAATTCTCCAGCAATCCGGTGACATTCAAGGTGAAATCAGAAGAACAACTAAAACTGTAGGGTTGACACAGTTTATATACCTTTGTAACCCTATTCTTAACATTGAATACAGACTATTGGTAAACAATTATCTGTATCCAATCCCTAACGTGGAAACACAGTTTAACCCATGCCCCCCAGCTAGTTAGCCCATGCGTACTGGGACTCTTAGGGTCTTATTTCTGTAGCCCCATAATTAAATCAGGGGTGACAACCAGTCTACCAGATGAAGTATCTGGCAGGATCTTCATTGTTTGTAGGTGTAGATATAACACTTACAAACCACTCCAGTTTGATGCTTCTCCGCCCTCAGGTAAACAGTTAGAGTGGCAGAGTCTTTTGATCAGTACTTGGTTCCTAGTGTAAACAATCAGGGCAGTTAACTTTTGATCACAGGGCTTATGCTAAATCATTCGGCTGCCCTTCCTGACCTATTAGCATAGCAGATGGAGTCTGCATTTTCAGAGCAGATCCAAAATACCATATACACTTTAATATCTTCACATATTAATAAGTTCTGTTCTGGTGGGCCCAGTGGGTCGAAATTTGCCAGTTTTTAATGCCTACAGTGACTCTACATATTGGCCAAATTTCAACTCTCTGCGACCTCCAGAACCGGAGATACAGAAATGCACTTTAAAACATTGTTAAAATACAGGATTATAATGAAACATGGGAACAGGGGAACATACATTTTCCTGACATGACAAGGTGTAAGCCACATTCCTGGACCGCAGTCCAGTTAACCCCTTGCCTCCCTGGTGAAGTCAAGGGGTGGCCATATGGGGTACAATCCCTTTAATACCGGGCCAACCCCCCTCTCCCTCTACAGCCGCTCCTTCTCCCAGGTTCCCCTGCTTCACACTCAGTGCCAGTCAGTGTCTTTACTCTCCTGAGCCGCTCCTTCTCCCAGGTTCTCCTGCTTCACACTCAGTGCCAGTCAGTGTCTTTACTCGCTGAGCCGCTCCTTCTCCCAGGTTCCCCTGCTTCACACTCAGTGCCAGTCTGTGTCTTTACTCACTGAGCCGCTCCTTCTCCCAGGTTCCCCTGCTTCACACTCAGTGCCAGTCGGTGTCTTTACTCACTGAGCTGCTCCTTCTCCCAGGTTCCCCTGCTTCACACTCAGTGCCAGTCAGTGTCTTTACTCACTGAGCCTTTCCTTCTCCCAGGTTCCCCTGCTTCACACTCAGTGCCAGTCAGTGTCTTTACTCACTGAGCTGCTCCTTCTCCCAGGTTCTCCTGCTTCACACTCAGTGCCAGTCAGTGTCTTTACTCACTGTGCCGCTCCTTCTCCCAGGTTCCCCTGCTTTACACTCAGTGCCAGTCAGTGTCTTTACTCACTGAGCCACTCCTTCTCCCAGGTTCCCCTGCTTCACACTCAGTGCCAGAGTCAGTGTCTTTACTCACTGAGCCGCTCCTTCTCCCAGGTTCTCCTGCTTCACACTCAGTGCCAGCCAATGTCTTTACTCACTGAGCCGCTCCTTCTCCCAGGTTCCCCTGCTTCACACTCAGTGCCAGTCAGTGTCTTTACTCGCTGAGCCGCTCCTTCTCCCAGGTTCTCCTGCTTCACACTCAGTGCCAGTCAGTGTCTTTACTCGCTGAGCCGCTCCTTCTCCCAGGTTCCCCTGCTTCACACTCAGTGCCAGTCTGTGTCTTTACTCACTGAGCCGCTCCTTCTCCCAGGTTCCCCTGCTTCACACTCAGTGCCAGTCGGTGTCTTTACTCACTGAGCTGCTCCTTCTCCCAGGTTCCCCTGCTTCACACTTAGTGCCAGTCAGTGTCTTTACTCACTGAGCCTTTCCTTCTCCCAGGTTCACCTGCTTCACACTCAGTGCCAGTCAGTGTCTTTACTCACTGAGCCGCTCCTTCTCCCAGGTTCCCCTGCTTCACACTCAGTGCCAGACAGTGTCTTTACTCACTGAGCCACTCCTTCTCCCAGGTTCCCCTGCTTCACACTCAGTGCCAGAGTCAGTGTCTTTACTCACTGAGCCGCTCCTTCTCCCAGGTTCTCCTGCTTCACACTCAGTGCCAGCCAATGTCTTTACTCACTGAGCCGCTCCTTCCCTCAGGTTCCCCTGCTTCACACTCAGTGCCAGTCAGTGTCTTTACTCACTGAGCCGCTCCTTCTCCCAGGTTCCCCTGCTTCACACTCAGTGCCAGTCAGTGTCTCTACTCACTGAGCCGCCCCTTCTCCCAGGTTCCCCTGCTTCACACTCAGTGTCTTTACTCACTGAGTCGCTCCTTCTCCCATACTTATACTGTAGATGTCTGATTTTGGTTTAAAAAACAAAAAGGCATCCATGGCTTGAACATGTCACTGCAATTAGAGCACTTTAAGGATTGGAATAATCTCTTTAAGTATCTTTATGCTGTGCCCGGTGTGGCACAGGCCCTGGCATGCCATAGGCCCATGTACTAGGTGCGTTTTCTAGGACAGAGGTGCGCAATCTTTCTCCCCTGTGCCCCCTGCCACCGCCCACCCCCCTCCTTACCTTGGCTTTGGCGTTCTGATGTCACAACATCATGTGACATCACTTTGCCATAGCAAAGCGGCGTCACGTGACCATGCGGCATTATTTATCACCAGAAGCTGGCTGAGCCTACATGAGGGACTTACTTCGCCACTCCCCCGGTAGTTAATTTAAATGCCTTCGGGAAGAACGCGGGGCCTCTGTAAGCGCTGCGCCGACACCCCCCCCCCAGAAATTCTCAGCCCCTCCCCGTTTGCGCACCCCTGTTCTAGGGGAGGATTAGGCTAATGAGCGGTCAGAATGGAAGTGGTGCCTCCTTTTTAAGTTTTCTATTTGAACTCTGGAGATATCAGAATGCCTCTGTGGGAAGTCAAAATGGCGGCTGCTATTCACACACATTAAGAAAACACTATAAGGATGTTAAATAAGGGTTTTACTTGTGTGTTGCAACCTGTACAAAACACACACAAAACCTCATACCCGGAGTGCTGCTGTAAGGTGCCACCTAATTCCATTTGACCCCTTTCCTGCTAGATTCAGCCCCAGCGCTGTATCCCATAAAGCATGTCACTGCCATTAGTTCATTTTGGCCCAAGGATGGTCTGCAGAAGTTGCAACACACCCCTTTATAACATGTACGTTGTGTGACTGAGTGCTTGATATTTTAGCTGTGCAATACGGCAGGCATACGATTACAGGGCCCCGTGCTAAAATGGTGGCACTGTGTGCTCATTTCCATGTCATTACCCAGAATCCCTGGCTGCAGTGGAAGCACTGCATGCTAAGAGATAATGGGGAAAGACAGGCAGACCTGTGTGAGTGTGTGCGTTACTCTGATTGGTCCTATGACAAGCTCAGACATCCCTTGTAATTAAACTCTGCCCCATCAAATTAAATCCTTTAGTACCTAGGAGACCTCCTTGTATTTACCATTCAAATGTATTTAATTGCTACACTAAGACAGCTTAGCTCTGCTGGTTGCAGTGACATAGAGAAATCTGTGTTATATACAGTACCCATACAGATCATTTTCCAATACAGACTCCATGACCCTTCTGCAATATGCAGTGAAGCGGCTTCCCTGGTCTGGAGAAGATTTTAGTCCCATGGAATGGAGTGGATCTCTTCTCCAGCACTGGGAAGAAGCTTCATTAAGTAGAGCAGGGGTGCTCAATGCCAAGCCTCAAGACCCCCCCAACAGGTGAGATTTTAAGGATATCCCTGCTTCAGCACAGCTGCCTCCATCAGTTACTCAGTCAAAGGCTGAGCCACTGATTGAGCCAATTGTGCTGAAGCAGGCACTAATGGAGCCACATGTGCTGAAGCAGGGACTGATTGAGCCACCTCTGCTGAAGCAGGTACTGATTGACAACTGGCATTACCTGTGCAGATTATTAGCTTTGGGTGCTATTATATTATACATTCTATGCACACCACTACAAGCTTGATCAGTAGCACATATACGCCTACACACCTTTCTCCATTTTTAATTGATTGTATTACTTTTTTGTCTGTTCGCCGTTGTTACTTCCAAACATATATATTTTGTAATAATTTACTAATAAAGTTAGTTTTACACATTTGAGGGTGTTCTCTAGTGCCACACAGAGGGATTCATTCTTTCCTAGCTAATACATGATATTTTGTTCCCTGTGAGCTCCACCCACTTATGCTCTGGGACTTCATTTATCATAAAGCATTTGCCCTTCATAACGTTGAGCAGGGTGATACCACGCCCTAAAAAGCGTAATTCTGTCTGCCTAGTTACTTATTGGGGGCGTATAGCCTCTTTCTAGCAACCCTAGCACACGTACGCTCATTACCATGCAGGTTTCATATGACGGGAAATTAACTTCAGCTCTTGGCTAAGTGAGTCAGAAAATATTTTTAACTTAGAATCGGAGCAATCAGATTTAGTGGAAACACCAGAGATCGAGGATTACCTCCGCATATTGGGCAAAACATATAAGCAACAGTCCAGGCTCTGGTGCTGGGACGTGATAAGCCTGGAAAATTATATTAAATCAAGTTTAATTCCCAGGGGATTACGTCTCAATCTGGCTCCGTCGTATTCATTTGTGGTGGAAGATTTCCTAAAAGAGTGGGAAAAAATCCTCTCCATATGTTCAAAAGACCCGATGAGGCTGATTGTTAAATATCAAAAAGATAAACTTGAAACAGTTAACAATGATCTCAAAAAATGAACTGCTGATACAGAAACCTGGAACACACAGGAGAAATTCTTGGATTATGAAGTACAATTAAAGAACAATATTGAACATTATACACACAAAATTAAAACCAGAAAGAACAAAAAGTTCTTACGGGATACACAAGACTATAAAGAGGGCAATATCAGCAGATTCAATATTAAAAAAACCAACATTAACAGATAAAACTGCAGTTCCAAGTGACAATTCCACTGATTGGGAATCATCAGATACGGATAGTTCACTAACACAACTGAGAAAACCAAACAAGCGAGCACAGAGTGACAGAACAAAATCAGTTATCAATACTCGGTCAAGGACAGCCCCTGATTCATTACACAACTTACTAGTACCTTTTTAGGGGCAGACTATGCCCCAGGTCCACCAGACCTGTATTCAAAAGGATCATGAGGGGGAAGGGGAAGAAGAGGTCAGGGAGGTCGTCGCCCCAGGAGCAGGGGCAACTTCAACCGAGGGGACTATTACTAACTAATAACAATGCAGACAATGGTAATTGTATTATCAACTTAACTGATTTTGTACTAAAAGAGGTGAAAATCAACGTCTTGAAAATTCAAGGACAACATGAACAGAGGAGAGAGCGGCCCTTAAATATCTGTCAGGGAAAACAGGAATTACCATCACACCCTCAGACAAAGGGGGCAACATTGTCTTGTTAAAAACTGACACTTACATCAAAGAGAATTTAAGACTATTGAGTGATGTGAATTGCTACAGGGTGCTGGATAAAGACCCAACTATCATCTTCCAGAGGGAATTAAAAATCCTTCTAGGGTCTGGATGATCAATTGATAACTAAACAAGAACATCAATTTATGTTGAACCAAACACATCAAGTAGCAACATTTTATACACTCCCCAAAGTCCATACAAACCGACTACATCCCTCAGGACGACCAGTCGTCTCGGGGATGGGGAATCTCACCGAGGGCTCAAGTGTATACTTGGACAAGGTCTTACAACCATTTGTCACATCACTTCCCTCCTACGTAAGGGATACTCAAGACATTTTAAGGAGGCTAGAGGGGATAACGGTTGATAAAGGCACCCTCCTATGCAGCCTTGACGTAAAGTCATTATATACCAGCATTCAACATCCGATGGGTACACAAAGCGGTATCATATTTCCATGTACCAGAAGTACTTTTCACTCCAATCATAACCAGTTTGTGTGTGACCTCCTCTTATATGTACTGACACATAATTATTTTCTGTTTAATAAAAAAATCTACCTCCAGGTACAGGGGACCGCAATGGGCACAACATGTGCCCCAACATACGCGAACCTGTAGCTGGGGTGGCGGGAAAAACAGACGGTTCTGAGTGACTACCTATAAGAATTCACGGATAATATAATCTTGTGGATTAGACGACGTGTTTGTCCTATGGAAAGGAAGCAGAGATCTTTTTTTCAGGTTTGTGGAGGTACTCAACACCAATACCCACAACCCAAGACTCGCACATGAGATCAGCGACAATAGCATTGTATTCCTGGATCTATGTGTGAATATCAACTCAGGTAAAATCAGTACTACAACTCACTCTAAAAAAATGGCTACGAATAGTTGTCTAAGAGCTGACAGTGACCATCCAGCTCCATTAATCAGGGGTATACCGACCGGGCAATTCCTCAGCATATGGAGGAACTGCTTCGATACTGCTGCATTTAAAATACATGCGGAGCTGATGAAAAAACGGTTCTTAGAGAGAGGGTACAGTCACAAATATTAAAAGAGCGTACCACAATGCTTTAACAGCATCTACACCATCGTTGCTGCAGGACAAACCAAAGGTTAATGACAAAAAGAATGTAGTAAAGTTTATAGGCACCTACAGTGCATAGTGGAATGAAATCAGAAAGACATACAAAAAACACTGGCACATCTTACTAGAAGACAATGATCTGAGTGAAGCACTCAATCTAGAACCAGATATGGTCAGTAGACACTCAAGAAACGGAAAAGATACCCATGTACATAGTCATTTTCAGAGACCAAAGAGCGAACCCCTGACAACATGGCTCCCACAAAGAACTGCAGGCACATACACGTGTGGATCATGTAAAGCCTGCAAATACCTTAAACTGAGTTAAACCTTTGATAATAAAGGCAAACAATACACTATGCGTGGGTTTTTTTAATTGTAAAACGTCAAGGATCATCTATTTGATTACCGCGTCATGAAATATGTCGGGAAGACAGGCCGGGAATGTCGCAGGCGCATCCTAGAACACATTGGATCAATTAAAAACAGTCTTGATACCCCGGTGTCAAGACACGCCAATGTGTGTATTTTCAGGGGATTGACAATGTCCCAACTGAAAAAAAAGAGGTGGAAACTGGGCTAAAAAATGATTACAAAAAGAATCGCGGTGGATTTACACCTTGTCCACGTTAACCCCAGAATGACTGAATGAAGGTTTCTTGTTCACGCCATTTATCTAAACCTGGAGTCTGTCATTTAAACTAGTGTGGTATATGTTATACAATTTACGGTAGTACATGTGTGTAGTTCCTACACGTTGCATCTACTATGCCAAGGAGGGTTCTATGATCTCCGCTTCATAAGATCAATACAAATTACTACACTAAGGTCTGCAGTACAACAAAGGACCCATTGTATACATAGATATATCTATATACTTTGTAACGTCTATGTAGACTGTAGTTTGGCCATTTGACTTTACACGTTAGGTTTGAGTGCATTAACCACCTACATATGAGCTAATGATCCACATTCATGTAACTAACCACTTTGACCCAGCCCCAGCACGTATACACAATAATGTTATCACTGGACGTGTGGGTATATATATCTGTTAGGTGAATAAAGCGACAGCTTCTGCTCAGCTAATTGGTTGTGTATAATTATTAATGGGAGGGGTGCATACTGGGATAGAAAATAATGATAGAAAACAGAAAGGTTGCACTCAACCTCTTAAACAGAACTTAATTTTTCTAAAAGAGGTGAAAATTCACCTCCACTAAATAGTATTTTATTGTTTTTATTCGCACAATTTTATGTCTTTAAAACCTATATTCCAATATGCGTATCAGATTAGTCTTATCTGTAAATGAGACTAATGTAACAATTTTGCCTTTTGTAATTTGTAGGGTATATCTCAGTTCTCATACGCATTTGTAAATAAAGTGTACTAACATTAAATTAATTGGGAAACCATTAGTCTACATAAGTATATCACAAATGACTTGATCCCTAGAGGTTTAAGAATCAACCTGTTCCATCATATGGAATACAGGATGAGGAATTAAAAAAAATGGGAATCATGCCTCTCAAGATGTTCTAAAGAACTCATGGTATTACTATTAGAGTATGAAAAGAAACATCTTGACACTGCCCAGACAGAGAAGGACACAGCTCTGCAAGAAATTAACCAGTGGAATCAAAATTTAGACTTTACAGATTTAGAAACCAAATTGAAGAAAAATATTGACAAATTTAATAAAGAACTCAAAGAAAGAAAGCACAAAAAAATCATTAGAGATGTAAAAGATTTTCAGACTGGAAAAATATACAGAATAAAAACTAAAAAACCAAAACAGTTACCGAGTACCAAGAGTCATCCACAGAATGGGAAAACTCTGACACAGAGGGAACTAATTTACCAACCAACCCTTTAATACCTGGGGAAGATAGATCTTCTTGTTTAGATGTAACCCATCCAGGATGGGGACGAGGGTACAGAGGAAGAGGGGGAAGACCAGAAGTAGTAGGGGCCAATCTCAGAGATCGAGAAATCGAGAAATCTGGGGATACAGAGGAGGGAGGGAGGAAAGGGAGAAAGAGGTCAAATTAACTATGGACAATGAACTTCAGGTAGTTAATTTAACTAATGTTGAATTGACCACAGATCAGACAAATGTCCTCAAAAGAGGCCTTTCATTCGTACCATCAACACATTTCAACCTTTTCGAATGGGTTAAGGATCTGAATTTATTTGGACGAAAGTTAGCCCTCCATAAATTCTACAAATGTAGAGAAGAACAGTCCCTAACCCCAGAATTAATGGCCACACTCAATGACAAAGATAGACAATACCGTCGTGATCTGATCTCCCTAGAGCAAGATTCTCTTATTGAACCAGGACAGGGTCCCTTCACTAATCTGAAACCCCACAGTCAATTTATGCCATCTCTTAGTTCTAACTCAAACATCGAAGTCTTCCTCGACTTGTTAACCAAAGATTTGGAAACATTATCAAACAGAGGAGGACGTGATAACATGCTAGAGGGCGAAAGAAATGCGCTTAAAGAACTATCCGAACTGGAAAATGTGATAATGAAACCTTCTGATAAAGGGGGTGTAACAGGGGACTTATCCCTGTTCAGTAATGTTCCTTTAATCTAGCAGTGTGGTAGTTAATTACTAAACACCACATGCCTGATTAGATTGTTTACAAAAAGCCTGCCTTTGAGACAGGAAGTGACTGACTCCTTAGCTCTGACTGAGAGCTGACCTTTGGAGACACCACAATGTCTTGAGTTCTGCCAGCCACACAGCAGAGCTGATTGCAAGACACCCAATAAGACTTCTAAACCTGGATGCTGATATTTTTCTGTGCACGCACGGGTGCGGTTCCAGGAGAGCAGAGAAGCTTACTCTACAGCTGATAAACAGATAAGACTTTCATTATTAAGAGACTGCTTATATCTGCTTATTTTCATGCTATGTGTTTGGGATGGGAGAAATGCTTAACTAATGGAGATGTGAACTAATTGCAAGGATTTCACTAGAAATACTCCCAAGTGAATGGAAGCTTTGTTCCCCCCTGTGTTTGGATAATTTCCTGATGAAAAGGAAAAGGCACAATAAAGCCTATTATAATTTCACATTATAACGACTCCAATTGTGTACCTCTGTGAACGTCCGTCTACAGGGGGCAATATAGTTCTCTTAAAAGAAGCAGACTACATAAGAGAGAACTTATCGGTATATATATCTTTTCACCACTCGGAACAGTGTTTGTCATCATGATTCTGTGGAGGGGTGTGCTATACAAGCACAACATCTGACATCACTAATTATACTCCAATAACTTAACGGCATTTCACTGATCTCCATGGTTACGGAGGGATGTCCACAAACAGCGTCAGGGGGTAACACCGATAATCGGAGTGTATCTGGACTAGCATGGTAACGGAGGAGTGGCCATTAGCAGCATCATGGGGGAGTACCCATGTGTAACAGGGGACTTATCCCTGTTCACAAATGTGCCTCTAATCCAGCAGTGTGGTGGTTAACTGCTGGTAGACAATTAACTAACACCACTTGGCTGATTATAGGTGTTAGAAAAATCCTGCCTCTGAGACAGGAAGGGAGATTCCTTAGTCCACAACTGGGCTGAACCAAGGAAGGACAGATGTCTTGAGCGGCAAACTGACAACAAGACAAAGGGGACAAGATTCTAAACCTGGAGCCTGACATTGCCTTAGCACACAAGGGTGCGGATCCAAGAGAGCAGAGAAGCTTCCCCTACAGCAACCCAGCTAACAGATAAGACTTTTCTTATAAGACTATTATCTATGTCTATCTATATATAGAAATGTCTCTATGATTTGGGCTGGTGAATCGCTGGACTAACCACGCAGTTAAAGAGAACTGGATCACAAGTGTATATATAGTCCAGAGTGGAGCGGATTTTGTTTGCTGATTTACATGTTTGCTGTGTTTAAAGCAACAGGCGCAATAAAGCTTTATTTTAATTTCACCTTAAAACAGTCTCCATTGCGTACCTCTGAACACGTCTCTTACACCATGACCGGAGCCTGTGTGGCTATTATTCCTTTTTTCTTGCTGGGAGCAGAGACTGCCTAGGACCACACGATAGGTGGACAAGTATCACAAGTCCCCAACAGTGCACAAATAGCATTATGGTGGGTGTGGTAACACTACGCTTCAGTTTGACAGACATCCATAGCACCAAAGAGGTGCACGGATCAATTAGTAACCATAGCAACACCAATACATATAATCCCTATAGGAATATCTTGGAACTCGCCCTCGATGAAGCCATCCTGGTGAAACGTATGTCGGGTACGTCTGATGTCACTTCCTTGGTGATGTCGGCTCATCGGAGGGGTGTGGGCGTCTGGAGGTTAGAGCGCTTCGAAGACTGCAGCCGTGGGCAGCAATAGCGTTCTAACACATTTAGTTATATACTTGAAATACTTGTTACTTTTATATAATGTTGCCATTCTTCAATTAGTGTAACTTCAGGTTACAAATATCACTATTATTCACTGCAGCTATATACTATAATAGCCACTTTGTGATTTTACTTAAGTGTTACTTGAAGTACAACCCAACAAACAGCTTACCAACAACTGTTTAGTGGCGAGAGGTTCCAATATTGGTTTCCTACTCACAACTCTGGGTTATAACTCAGCAACAAGATAGACTGGATAACAGTATTGAGGACTTTATACAGCTTAAGTATTTACAATATCCTATCACCAAATAGTGGCAGGACAACAAGTAGCCAGACCCTGATCTGTCTACTAAAACCCAACTGGCATTACCTGTGCAGATTATTAGCTTTGGGTGCTACTATATTATACATTCTATGCACACCACTACAAGCTTGACCAGTAACACATATACGCCTACACACCGTTCTCCATTTTTAATTGATTTTATTACTTTTTCGTATGTTCGCCGTTACTTCCAAACATATATATTTTTTAATAATTTACTAATAAAGTTAGTTTGACACATTTGAGGCTGTTCTCTAGTGCCACACAGAGGGATTCATTCTTTCCTAGCTAATACATGATATTTTGTTCCCTGTGAGCACCACCCGCTTATGCTGTGGGACTTCATTTATCATAAAGCATTTGCCCTCCATAACGTTGAGCAGGGTGATACCACGCCCTAAAAAGCGTAATTCTGTCTGCCTAGTAGCTGCAAAGGCACATAATGTATTATCTTGCATAATATGGGGAATGGATGCAAGGGAAGAAAGCACCATTTTGCCACTGTATAAATCCACAGTAAGACCACACTGTGAATATGGGTATAGTTTTGGGCACAACTCTATAAAAAAGACATTATGGAACTAGAAAGAATACAGAGAAAAGCCAGTAAATTAATAACGGGGATGGACATTCTAACTTATGAGGAGAGGCTAGCTAAATTATATTTATTTACATTAGAAAAGAGGCGTCTAAGAGGAGATATGATAACTATATACAAATATATTCAGGGACTGTACAAGGAGCTTTCGAAAGAACTATTCATCCCACGGGCAGTACAAAGGACTCTGGGCCATCCCTTAAGGTTGGAGGAAAGGAGATTTCACCAGCAACAAAGGAAAGGGTTCTTTACAGTAAGGGCAGTTACAATGTGGAATTCATTACCCATGGAGACTATGATGGCAGATACAATAGATATGTTTAAGAAAAGGCTGAGCATATATATATATATATATGACCACTCTGGGAAGAAGGCTGTCGGGCCGAAACGCGTCAGTGGTTTCAATCTGACTGCTGTACCACTGTTCTGTCGTGGACACTTGATACTACTAGCACTCTGCTGTTGGACATTCTTTACTAACTGCACCTTGTTGTTGGTGACCCCGAGCAGGACACTTCATCCATTCACTATCACTCACCTGCCTCAGCTGAGTATATACATATATTGCTGGCTCTCTATGCATAGCCCAATTAATTTCACATCGGTGCCTTTGTGTTATACACATTCTGATCTGGGTTTGTTTAGAATGCATTTCCTCCTCTCCTTGCAGGCAATGTTTGCAGCCTTTATATGTTAAGGCAGGATTCACACTTCATAGATGTGTGCTTTTGAGGTTTCTGAGTCACATGATTGTTTGTATGGATGAATGTTTGTGGATGTCCTCTGGTATGTTCCCTCATCATTGATTTGGTTTGGTTCTCTTATGAGCCATTAGGGTGCAGTTCTCATAGGTAGGGTTCATTGATTTCCCCCCCTTTTTTGTGCTATAACCAGACGGTTTTAACCCCACTGGATACATCATCCCCAGTGTGGTACATTTTGATATAAGGGGGTTTTCTCCATGTGTCCCTGTCCAATAGTAAACAGTCAGTCCTTGTTATTTTGTCCTTATTATTTTGAGTTCAGTTGGTAGGCTTTTTTTTAGTCAGTTTATGTTTTTTATTATGTATGTGTGATATGTGTTGTTTGGAGTTGTTGATTTAATTGATGCAATAAAAGTATTTTTTCAGTATTTTTGGTACAACATTTCTGAGTTTTTTCTGTGAGGGTTGCTTTTTTCTTTTGTGTTATACATATATATATATAAAGGGCAGGTATACAGGGATATACAGTACCAAATAAGTAAACATGGAAAGGATGTTGATCCAGAGAGAAATCTGATTGCCATTACTGGAGTCATGATGATTCATTGGGGTTAGTGGTTTGCCTTCTTATGGATCAATATACTGTAAATACAAATATAGGATAATTATCGTCTATATTTAGCATTGGTTGAACTTGAGGGACATATGTCTATTTTAAACCCCCTCTAATACAGTATGTAACTGTGTAACTATATAACTGTGTAACTATGTAACTATGTTGACTGGTCGATTTGAAAACAATGGCACAGCAATCGATAGAGAATATCTGACGTGCCGAGAATAGAATGTAGACTAAGTCGCATATACATGCAAGAAGTTCCTATGTTGGGTTGATGGAACTGGTGAGACGGGCACTGCCCTATTCCAGTCAGGGAAGGCAGAATGGAGGTACTGTAGGCAGCTGCCTTGCCCTGTGTTTAAAAACAAATGCTGATCATATGTTCCCTTTAAATCAGCAATCCAAGCTGTAGTTTGTTCTTTCATTTTTTTAAAAATTGTTTTAACATTGAATTTAAGCAGGGGGTCTCCGAAGCTGAACTCTATTCATTTCAGCTTTGGGGGGCCCCTGCTGTGGGAGAGACCTCAGTATGGGGTGCCGGGAGCCTCTCTGCTCGGCTAGCAGGGTTCACGCAATTGCGGAGTTTGAAAGCTCCTGCGCCCTGTGGGCCAATAGGAAGCCGTGATGGTGGGCTTCCTATTGGCCCATGTGACACGGAGCTTTAAACCCCAGCTAGCTCAGCTGGAGCGGCTACCGGCACCTACTACAGAGGTAAGTATCTCCGGAAGCTGGGGGTCCACGGAGCTGAAATGAACGGGGTTCAGCTCTGGAGACCCCCCTGCTTCAATCCAGTGTTAAAAATATTTAACATTTTAAAACAGCATGAATTGCTCCTTTAAGGTCCAGTTCTCTACAGCCGGCTGAAATTGTATAAGTTGCATTTTCCCCTAGAAAATTGAGATAAATATTGCGGTGAAAGCTATTTTTGCAAAGCTCCTTAAAAATGGCTGCTGTTGCGGGCTGTTAAAATAAGACAGATTTGAACTTTTTAGCGTTTACAAATCCAGGTGGTCAAAGTGACCCCAGCAGCCTGAATTTAAATCCAATCCCCAACAAGGATCTGATATAGAGGCCTTGATTCTGGTCAATCCTGCTGGTAACCAACCTGTCCCTGTCCTATTCATCATTGGGATTCCTACTTTTCGTCTCATGCCATCCTCAACCTGTCGATAACCTTTACTTCATACTTCAGGATTGCCCGTGTGTAAGGATTCCGCTTGATCCGTTTTGCACTCTGTGTCCAGGGTTTTCTGGAGTTTGCCCACACTTTGGCTATTTTCAGCCATCTTGGGTCCTGACAGCCTCCTATTTAAGGTTGCACTTCCTACAGGAAGTGGCCGAGCAAGGTTCCTGTTTCTATTGCTGTCCCAGATGTGCTACTTACTCAGTGTCTCCTGTCCTTTTCCCTGTGGTGTCCCTGTTGCTGAACAGGTAAGGCCTCTGCCTGTGACCCCGACCCTGCACCTTTGCCGCCTGCCTTGACCTCAGCCTGTGACCCAGACTCGGCACCTCTGCTTCTAGCCTTGATCATCTGCCTGCAACTGCACTACATTTACTCTGACCGGACTCTGTCCCCTCGTTCTGGTCAGTGAATATAAACCCTTACCTTATGTAGCGGGGGAGTGGGCTTGGCCCAGTAATAAAGGGGTTACACCCCAGCTGGCCACCCCCTATCCTCGTATGGGAGGCGAGGGGTTAACTGGAATGATGTTCAGTATTGTTTTTATGCCCCTGCTTCAGCACCAAATATGTGTCCCCAAGTAAATGTGTATTTTTCCCATTTCAGTGTTTGCACCAACACATACATTGGGATCCAGGCGGGAGGGAAAGGGTTGATGGTATTTTTGTGTTTATTGCCCTTTGTTCCCTTTCCCGCATTTTCAGCCTCCATTTTGCAGGATCTCCATAGGTCGCCATTGGAGCCCCATGTAATCCTATGGAGATTCCGCTGATTTGGGCCCAATACCTGAGAAGACCTGCAGGTGGCGCCCGAGAGGAGGAGCGGCGTTTCCCCATTGAAAGTGAATGGAGTAATGCATTTCAATGGGGATTCCTCGAGGCCGACCTCCGGAGACTAGCTGGCAGCCAGCCAGACCGCAAACCGCAAAAGCGAATACATTTTCAATAAAAAGCTTTGATCACTCAAGTGGCGTGGGAACTTGGTCACGGCCAAATTCATTCACATTAAAAATAGTATCTCCGGTTCTAAGGCAGCTAGCGGGTTAATTCTTTTTGCCCCTAGCTCAAGGGGACCCCCTTACTCGACCCCAACAGGGTCCGACGGTCAATGACAGTGAGAAAGGGTTGCGCCGGCCATGAGGGTCTTCCCATTGCCCGCAATGGCGGAGAAAAGCCGCATGGCGTTTTAACACCAAGTCCAAAAGGGTGAAAAGTGTGAACTCAGATCTTTGGTTCTGTAAGGACCAGAGGGCTGAGATTTGGCCAGCATTTAGTCACTGCTCCGGCATGATTGCATGGCAAATTCCTGCCCTCTCCGATCAAAAGAACGGAGTATGGGTCAATGGTTAAAATGTGATTCTGCCATTGACTTCAATGGCAGAGAAATGCAAGTTTTAATCCATGTCTGTTTAAAGTGTATTTCTGTAACTCCGGTTCGGTGGGTCCCAGCGAGCTGAAAATTGGCCACTATGTAGAATACCCTCCGGCATGAGGGTCTGGCAATTTGCAGCCCGATCGGCCCAGCCGAACGGATTATTTTAATAGATATGTATTCATAGAAATATATTGTATTTTATGCCTAGCAGAAAGCCCGCAAAACCTTCTAGCCCCTGCAGTATGTTAATGGTCAGGGGGCGACACAATGTCTACAACAAGGCCCCTGATCAAAGGCTCCCCCACCCTGTTTGTATATGCTAGGGAGGGGAAAAGCAGGACTTGAGTAGTTCTGTAGGTGTTATAAATCACACCTACAGACAAAAGTTTTCATGTCCAGATCCTCTTCTGGCAGACTGAGAGGCGCCATTCCTTTAGTGTGGGGTTACGAAAATGAGACCCCCAGTCAGGGAATGTGCGCATGTGTCAGCTACCTTGGGGCATGTCCCAAAATGCTTCCCACATTAGCTGGCACAAGGTAATTGGGTGCAGGTAATTGTTAACCAATACCTGACACCCAATGTTAAGGCATAGGGCTTAAATCCCATATAACCGAGTGTAAGCCCTA
Organism: Ascaphus truei; assembly: GCF_040206685.1. NCBI lineage: Eukaryota > Metazoa > Chordata > Amphibia > Anura > Ascaphidae > Ascaphus > Ascaphus truei. The sequence continues at coordinate 35,082,685 of NC_134501.1, read as the reverse complement.
TGCCCAGTCTCTTCGTTTGTATCCTGTATTGCTGAATGAATTGCCAATCCATATCTTGATTGCTTCATTGCCCAAACCCTAAGTAAGTGTATATATCCTGTGTGTTATTTGTATATTCTGTGTGTTCACCTTCTTCAAGGAATAAACTTTCTTTATTATATTAAGGTCGCATTCAATTCAACGCAGTTTTTTTGTGTTATATTATAACCCTGCACAAGCTCCCGTGACAGCTTAGCCTCCTGATCTACGACAAGCACTGTTATACCTGGTTATTGGGAACTAAAAATGGCTGGGCGCGTCCAGTTGCATTGCAATAAACGAGTGGCTCTTTTTCAAGAGAGTTGCGTTACTGCCAATTTTTTCAGTGAAGAGGATGTAATGATTATGTATGAGGGTGATGGTCGCTGTGGGGAACGGTTTTATGTAGCAGTGCTCCGAACCTTTTTGGGGCAGATTCACAAAGCGCTGTTAAGTTAGAACTCATAACGTGGTGTTACCTAAATCAAAAAATGTATGTTCTCTTCCCTGAGGTCATTGCGTATTTTACAAGATCAATATATGCAAAAATCAACGTCCTTTCTATCTCGTTAGAATAAGCATATCGTCACGTTACTGTAGTATGAGGTTGCGTTATTTTCCAATAATGTGACGTTCTGTATGATCCAGACCCAGAAATAGACGTTTAACTAAAGTTGAGAAAGAGAGGAGGGGAAAGACTTTACGGTGGTATTCTGAACCCCTTCAGCCTACATCTGCGTCGCCCCAAAGGCGGACACCTGATGGGGTTTCCCCAAGAGCTGCTCCCCTCTGGACATAACCAGGTTCTACAGGTTAATCTCTGCATTTGCTTACTGCTGTATTTTGTCAGCCCCACCCGCTGGAATGCTAATGCCCTGGAGGACAAAGGGACTCTGAAATCACAGCTGCATTCATTCTGAACCCCTTCAGTCTACATCTGCGTTGCCCCAAAGGCACAGAGCCGAAAGGCAGCCAAAGGGTGTGAGCCGTTTGCTGCTGTTAGCTGCTGTTTGTTGGTGTTAAAATTGCTGTATTTCAATCTGACACTCTCCAACCCTTTTATCCCATGCACTAAATTTTCCAACTCTAACTGTCCATGAAATGTCTGTGAATTGACGGTATAACCCTGTTCTTTTAATGTAACCATGTATTGTTATAACTCTGTGCCCAGGACATACTTGAAAATGAGAGGTAACTCTCACTGTATTACTTCCTGGTAACACATTTGATAAATAAATAGCTATGACCTAACTGATGTAACGGTAAGATCCCGCGTTAACCTTAACGCACTTGTGGGTATGCGCTGGAATGGTTACGCCTAGTTTCCATGTAATAACAGTAGCCACCGTTATAGTTAACTCAATGCCCTTTACAGGAGAAACGTGACTTACTGTAAGGTTGTTATTGTCCTTTGTTGAAATGAAGTTACGGTATGTGTGACGGGAGGGAGTAACCAGGCTCTCAAATAAAGGTTAAGCCCGTTTTTGGTTACCCCTGATCCGTGTATAAGGGTTCAAGGGAGTTAGCTCTTGGGCCCAGTAACATTGTATGATTCCAATGTACTTTGCGTAATAAAAGTGTTTTTACCTTTCCAGGCATGCTAGCGAGCAGGGATTACTAGGGGATGAGTTTCAAGGGGGATTTGCAGAGGAATTGTTGTCACAATGTGCCTAGGTAGTTGGGGTCCGAAGTTGTCGGTTCCCCTAAAAATGTACCCGGAAATCATGCCTGATTCCCGGATACATGTAGGCACATTGTCCCGGCAATATCTTTCCTTTGAAAACGCAAGCGTGACTCACCACTAGGGTACCCTGCTTCAGCACAGCCCAGAAAGGTGAATGGGGAACAGGGATGGACAAGTGTTCCTGTAGCTGAGGGGATCCCTAGGTTAAGAGGGCTACCCCAGCTAGTGCCCAGGTGACCCAGAACCTGCTTTGGGTTTGTGGGTGCCCCAATCGTATATAAGGTTGTGGGGGTCTTTCAGAGTCCAGACTAAGTCACAAAAGATAGTGTAAGGGGAATAAGGCTGATAGGAATAAAAGTACATCTTTCTTATTCTATTCCCCATACCCAGACACTTAGGAATTTATTAGAACCATGCTTTATTAAATGAGTTATAAAGTAATGGGCGTGGGACTTTCGGAACCGATGCTCAAACAGACTGCCAGGGCTAACCCATTGGCGCCAGTAAGTCTGCTGGACATCGGAGTTCAAAGTAGTCATAGATGCCAAAGGTGCCAAAGCATTTGGACAGCAGGGAAGGGCTCAAGCACCCAAGGTCCGGGGAACAATGGCAGTCGTTCGGGCTGCCATTTGCTCTGCCAGACCTAGTGGAGCTTGACCCAGCGGGTGGCATTGAGATAGCCAGGGATGGAGGTGGCAAACTTATGCATGTCCCTTGGCAATTTCATATTTCCCGCTGACCCAGCTTTTTATATTGACTTGGCTCTTATTGGCTGCCGATAAAGTTCCCACGTGATGATTGGCTGCTGAGTTTCATGAATGAAACTCAGAATACTATAAAGAACCTGTGAGCCAATGAGATTAGAGTTCTCCGGTAGAAAGAGCGCGGGCGGGCTTTTCAAAGTTGCTCTTGCGCGAATAGCAAAGCAAGCGGCTTCGATTTCAAGCCAGAAAAGCCTGCCTGCCAGATTCTAAGTCCCTACTTTTGCGTCCAAGTTCTCAAAATTGAACGTAGCAGATGCGGCTTGGATTTGATGCCGATTTCAGTTCCAGAGGATCTGAACTGATAGGTCGCGGTCAAGGAAGTCCATGTTCTCAGAAGAGAAGGGAGCGGTGGCGTGTGGAACTTTACGCCGATTTGGGAACTAGGAGATTCCAGGCTAAGTCCTGGTCAGGGTAAAACTCTTATTTAGAGTTCCCTGCACCTGGGAAAGCCTTGTTTTTGACCCCAGACCCCCAGTAAGTGTCTTTTTGTCTGTATTTTGTGTTTCATTGTGTGTAACGAATTTGTGCGAATAAACGTCAATTTATTTCATTATCTTGTTTTGCTCAGTGAACGATCCTGGTTAAAAAGGTGTAAATTGCCTGGTCTTCTGTGACAGTATGTCAACATTATATTGTCACTTTAACAGAGCTTTGTGGATCTGGGCCTAGTAAATTAAGCTCAGATGTATAATTTGTGTCCCATACCTCCATTTGGTATATGGATAGATCAGGAGTGGTCAACTCCAGTTCTCAAGGGCCTCCAACAGGTGAGGTTTTAAGGATATCCCTTCTTCAGCACAGGTGGCTCGGAGACCGAGCCACTGATTGAGCCACCTGTTCTGAATCAGGGCTGATTGAGACAACTGTGCTGAAGCAGGGACTGATTGAGCCACCTGTGCTGAAGCTGGGATATCTTGAAAACCTGACCTGTTGGTGACACTTGAAGACTGGAATACAATGGATTCTGAAGGAATGTCCCTATACACTGATATCTTGATCCATAGTATAATCAAATTAGGTGCAAGGTACTATGATAAGTATCCTTGAGTGAAGGCTGAAAATTGATGCTATAAGCAGCATTGAACAAACAATATTACCCTATCACATAGTTACATAGTAGATGAGGTTGAAAAATTACATACATACATCAAGTTCAACCTATGCTAAATTCACATAGTTACATAGAAGATGAGGTTGAAAAAAGACATACATCCATCAAGTTCAACCTATGCTAAATTTAGACGACAGATACTTTATCCTATATTTCTACTTACAGTATTGATCCAGAGGAAGGCAAACAAAAAACCCCAGAGAAAAATACAGAATCATCTAATGATATCTCACAAAGGTACAAATAAATTCCTTCCTGAGTCCAAATATTGGCAATCGGATTACTCCCTGGATCAACATCCTTCCCATGTATACTTACTTGGTATATCCCTGTATACCTTCCCTTTCTAAAAAGATGTTCAACCTTTTCTAAACATATCTATTGTATCTGCCATCACAGTCTCCATGGGTAATGAATTCCACAGTTTAACTGCCCTTACTGTAAAGAACCCTTTCCTTTGTTGCTGGTGAAATTTCCTTTCCTCCAACCTTAAGGGATGACCCCGAGTCCTTTGTACTGCCCATGGGATGAATAGTTATTTGAAAGCTCCTTGTATTGTCCCTGAATATATTTGTATATAGTTATCATATCCCCTCTTAGACACCATCCTTTTCTAATGTAAACAAATCTAATTTAGCTAGCCTCATAAATCAGATTATCCATTCCCTTTATTAATTTGGTGGCTCTTCTGTATTTTTCTAGTTCCATAATGTATTTTCTATGTAGTGGAGCCCAAAATTGTACTCCATATTTAAGGTGTGGTCTTACTAATGCTTTATAAAGGGGCTTAATTATGTTTACTTCCCCTCCATCCATTGCCCGTTTAAGGTGGGGAGGGGGACCACCTGTTCGGATCGGCGGCCGTTCCACTCTCCCCCCCCCCCTCCTGTCCACTGTGTGTGTGTGTGTGTGTGCCACTGTGTGTGTGTCTATGACACTGTGTGTGTCTGTGACAGTGTGTGTGTCTGTGACACTGTGTGTGTGTGTGTGGGATCCTGTAGGGGGGGACAGGAGCTGTGCATTGGGGGGGGGGGGGACCGGAGCTGCACATTGGGGGGTGGGGGTTCCGGAGCTCCACATGGGGTGGGGGGGAACGAGAAAGAGAGGGGGAGCGGAGAAATAGGGGGGAGCGGAGAAACAGACAGGGGGAGTGGAGAGAGCGCGACATTTTACTCCCGGGCAACGCCGGGTCTCTCAGCTAGTCTGTAATAAACCTCATCTGCCATTTACCTGCACAAGTTTCCAGTCTCTCCAAGTCCTTCTGGAGAGAAATTACATCCTGCTCTGATTCTACTAGCTTACACAATTTAGTATCATCAGCAAAGATGGAGACTTTGCTCTCTATACCATCTTCAAGGTCCCAGTACCGATCCCTGAGGTACTCCACTCACAACTTTAGAACAACCTGAAAACATTCCATTTATTATTACTACCCTCTACCCTCTGTTGTCTGTCCTTCAACCAGTTTTCAATCTAGGTGCATATATTTTTACTGAGTCCAATTTGCTTTATTTTGTACACTAACCTCGTGTGGAACCGTATCAAAAGCCTTTGCAAAATATCAACTGCATTACCCTGGTCTAAATCCCTACTAACCTCCTCAAAGAAACTATTAGGTCGTGCCAAACTAACCTTATCCTTCATAAACCCATGCTGACTATTACTAATAATTATGTTTTCCATTAGGTATTCCTGAAAATTATCCCATACTAAGCTTCAAGTAGTTTCCTCACTATTGAAGTCAGGCTTACAGGTCTGTAATTTCCCGGTTGTGATCTAGCTCCCTTTTTAAATATAGGCACCACATCTGCTTTACGCCAATCTTGTGGTACTGAGCCTGTGGAAATGGACTCCTTGAATATTAAATGTAATGGTGTGCATAGATCACTATGAACACAATTTGGGTTTTATGATGGGACCATCTTCCTTAAATGTCACCCTCCTCCTCCTATTAAATCCTCTTAGATTATTCATGTATAGTGAGACCCAAGCAGTGGTTGGCCCCGCTAAAGGCTCCTATTAAGCACGCGGCTTTGGTCATGGGACACCGGTGTATAGTCCCTCCTACAGCCATTCTCATCATTTTCACTCTTGCGCCCATCTCCGGTACAAGTTAATGCACCTGAATAGGTGTCAACTCCCATTCAAGTCAATGTGGTCTAACTCCTGTTAGGGTGCGTCAGCCCGTTCCGGAGCTTGCTGAATCTCGGGTTTGCAGTACGGAAGTTGCTAGTGTAGTGACCTCGGATTTGGGGCACTGTCCAATAGAATCCAGCGTGGCACACTTTGGATGTAAGTCCATCAAGGCATGAACTCCCCTTCTCTCTACGTGTCACAAGCGTTCTATTAATCCCTGTAACGTACCTGCAATCTCTGTATATCATTTATCGGCATGCTCTTACTGGAAAGCGCTGTATATCGTTGGACTTTGTTTTTAAGAATAAATGAATATTTGAAAATAAGAGACTTTCAGGAAGCATGACACATTAACCAAACAGCATGCTTAGAAATATGAACACCGTCTGCTGATATGAAGCAGATAACCTCTGGGTTAATGGGGGATTTTCTATTACGTTAGCTGTTTCTGGTATGCAAAGTTGTAGTAGTGGGGTTTTCACACGGAATAGGACTTTTAGACGCGGCCATTTTGCTTCGGCCCCCATTCAGCAGCAGGACAGTTGGTCTCCACTGCTGCCATTTAGCTGCTGATTGTATCGGCCCTGAGGAAGGTGATTAGCGTTAGGATTAGGGGTTAAGGTTAAAGTAAAGGATTTTAGGGTAAGTAGTTAAGGGTGGAGAGGTTAAGGTTTTTAGGGTAAAGAGTTAAAGGGGTCAGGTTTTCAGGGTAAGGGGTTAAGGTTATTAGGGTTAGGAGTAAGAGGACACATTACCTGCGGCGGCCAAATGTTCTGGTGGTGACGCGGCGGTGGCTGAGCAGCGGTGAAACGACCGCGTCGACATGTGCTAGACCGGTTTTTACATGTCATATTGATCCTAAAGAGCAGAACATTTTGTGTATTCCGTGGAACCGTGGCGTTAAAAATGAGATCATGCTGAATATGTTACCCTTTAAGAACCCATAATTTAAAAAAAAAAGTATAGTTTTTATACAATCAGAAATGTTATTAAATATTATATTGAAATGGTATCAATTATATACAATGTAGAGGGCACTTAGTTTATATAAAAATATAAGCTTAATGACAGCCAAAGTAGCTTCATGCACAAAGAAGAAGTGGCCCGTGGCTCCATAATACATCAAGTAGTTTCACAGAGTTACAATACATCATTAAAGGGATTTGCGGTTGTTAACCACTGATGTAGAGTGTAGAAGTGTACGTTTATTGCAGCTTAGGCTCAGTGGTCAAGTGGATATAAGAACTAGTGGAACTGCTCCTAATTTAAAGATCTACATTTATTGAACATTGAGTCAGAGCTTTTTTTTTTTTTGTTTTTTTACTGTATTTTAGATTTAGGCAATATTTATGTTGTAAAAATAGGGGGAGAGGCATTCTAAAAGAAATCGCTGGAATTTTAGGTTGGCAATTTAAAAGTAGTGTGAAAATAAAGTGGTTCTCTATTGCACCCACCATCGATATCACCACATTTCCACCACTGCTCATGCTACCTTTTAACAAACTAACATCAGCATCCCCAAGGATTCAGTTCTACATGATGTTCAGACATACTGAAGGATTTCTGTTGGTCCATTGAAAAGTATCAACATCTTTCCAACACTTACACCTGATTTCAGTGGTCCAGCGTTTGACTCCTGTATGTTACACTCTAATAAACGTAAAGGTTTGCTTTAGTGTGTTTTATTTCTGTTCATTCACATTGCTTAGAGCCACCAATTCCAGCTTGGTCTTGCTATACACGAGCAGTCAGCAGCTGATATGCAGTGCTAGAGTAGGTCTCGTCCATATTTATACATAGGATTTCTCCCGATAAGGTCTACACATAGGAAACAGGGACACAGACCTTGCAAACACTAGGAGGACAGAGGGAAAAGAGGTAGTCTTAGTTCACTGTATGAACACTATAGTGTTATGATGGTACCATCTTCCCTCATTCCATTCTGTTGCCCCCTTCTATTAAGTCCAGGGCTTCCATTGTGATTGTTCGTATATTGCAATGGATTCGGAGGCCCATGCAGTGATAAGCCCCGCTGAAGGCTCCTCTGCAGTTCTCCATTCACCAGTGGGATTTGGTTATGAGCCACAGGTGTATAGTCCCTCTCTATAACCAGATCCCCATCCTCGTCGCTGTCACCGTCAGCTGTGCTGTAGTTGCTGGCATAACGTGAGGCTGGGCTTGCGGCACTGTCCGTTGACACCCCAGAGCTGCCCGAGGCTTTGCTTGTCCGGACAATGTTGTTCCTCTGGTTGGCTGGCTTTACCGTGACTATTAAGTTGTGGCTATTGGCGACCATCATATCAGTCACCTGGTCTAGAGACTTCCCAGCTACATCTATTCCATTGACCTCCAGGATTTCGTCACTAACAGCCAGCAGACCAGTACTCTCTGCTAGGCCTCCTTTGACAAGTCTGGAGATAAAGACTCCTGGGACCTTCTCCACCCCTTGTGGAGACACCCTAATGCTGACTCCATCACGTATGTAGAAGCCCAGTGGTTTATCTGAGCCGTGCTTGTGTAGACGAACCCGACGATGTGTCTCAGGGAGGATATCAACGTCAATGATGGAAGAGATTTGCCGGAAATCCTGGGGCATCCCAATGAGCAGTTGTGGTCGGGCGCGATGCTGAGCAGGACGTAGAAGGCCCTTTTTCCTGCGCTGTAGGGAGTTGGACGCAAAAAGAGTGTTTTCCGGTTCCGCTGTGGAGAAAGAACAGTAAAGCGAGTTAATATTCCACCAGTCCCTTCTTAGTTTTCCCAATGGGAGGACCATTACTTTTATTTGCAAACCTACAACCCCAATATCATTGGAAAGAAAATGAGATCTGGATGTCTTTGTTCTCTCACTTACTGTTCCAAGAGTAGATATTGTATACACCTTTCCACAACTGGAGCCAAAGAACTTCACGACCAGCTTTACCAGTTAAAGAATTTCTTGAAAATCGGCACAGTGCCACCACTCGGCCCATATTTACTAAACGGTGATATTCCATAAGACACCCTCCAGTGCCGGCTAGCCGGTGTCTGATGGACCAGCACTGCTTTTTAAATATGGACCTTTGACCTTTGGTTGTAGATTCTGAACTCATTTTCTTTTTGGAAACAAAAGGCTGTGGTATTCCTCTCTGTAATTCCCAAACTGTAAACAGATTTATAACCAAAACTGGCAGCTCTTTAATTACCCCGAGGATGAACTATGCCCGGGGAACGTGTCCCAGCCTCACAGCAATATTGTACGTCTAGCGTGGCATGTCTGTCAGCTCGCTCGGTTGAATTACTGGGCAATATGGGGCGTGATTATATGGGACGGCAGAAGGAGTTGCATGATACCCAGAACATGACGGGATGTTCCAGTACAGCATCATTTCTGGCTTCTGTCAGTTAACCAGAGGAGCTCAACTCCTGTCCTTAACCCCCCCTCCCCCCCCCCAACAGGTCATGTTTTCAGGATATCCCAGCTTCAGCACAGGTGGCTCAATCAGTCCCTTCTTCAGCCTTCGACTAAGCCTCTGATTGAGCCACCTGTGCTGAAGCTGGGATATCCTGAAAACCTGACCTGTTTGTGGGGGCTTGAGCACTGGAAGTTAAACCTACCAGTTTTCTGGGGGAGTGGGGGATTGCTGCTTTATAGAAGTGCCGAGGTGTATAAATAAGGATGCTGAGCCTGTAACTGGTACAAGTTTCGATAAATACTTGCAATAATATAAAGATGAGGTAATCTCATATTATAAACAGTATGTGTGTATGTATAATACAGTAGAGGCAACGTTATATTCTAACATTTGCTGTAAACTAGCCGGGTTACATTCTGGGTATGTGCTGGGTATGTGCTGTGGTATGTTCTGGGTATGTGCTGGGTATGTTCTGGTATGTGCTGGTATGTGCTGGGTATGTTCTGGGCTAGTTTGGGGCATGTTTAAGGCATTTCTGCATTGACTAACGACCCATAGGATTAACACAGCAGGGATCCCTGGCAGTCCAATTCAGTTTGAATGGGACTGCCAGGGACCCCGCTGTTAATCTGATAGACCATTAATCAATGCAGAAATGCTGGGGCTAGTTTAAGGAAAGTTTAAGGCTTGTATTCAGAATGTACCTGGGTGTACCTGGGTCTTTTGGGGAATTGCCACTGGTTTTTGTTAGAATAAGAGTTGCCTCTACTGTATATATATATATATATATTATATATATATATCTTATTATATATTTGTGAAAGCACTGTATGCCTGTCTGCATCTCTGTGTCCCTAGGGGAAATCTCATTGGTCCCTTGGCCCGCCCACACCCCGCACACCTCTCATTGGCCTGAGGCGGAGTGACGGCCAACACACACACACACACAACACACACACACACTCTGCGCGGCGCACATCGGGACCCGCGCGCACCTCCTCCTCTCCCCAGGTCTCCCGGTTTCCGCGCTCTTTTCCTCCCCCCCACCCGGCGCCGCCTACAATCAGCGGGGGAGCAGAGCGAGCGCCCCGGGACACAGCGGGGGACTCTCAACCCCCCCCACCCACACACACAGAGCGGCTCTCCCCCCCCCACCCACACACAAACAGAGCACGCGGCTCTCCCCTCACCCGGCGCTCCCCGTCCCAGAGGCCGCTCCTCCGGCTGTCTCCACCTCTCCCCACGAGAGGCACAGCACCTCCTCACCGGAGCGTCTCAGCCTCTCCGCTGAGGAGCCCGAGGTGGAGGAGGAGGGCGGCCGGTACCCGTAGGAACAGGAGCGCGGCCGTGTGCAAGGTGAGGAAACGCAGGGGAATGGGTTATTTTACGTGTCCCTGACTCCCCCTGCCCTTTGCCCCCCCTGCCCTTTGCCCTCCTGCCCTTTGCCCCCCCCTGCCCTTTGCCCTCCTGCCCTTTGCCCCCCCTTCCCTCCCTCCCCCTGCCCTTTGCCCCCCCCTGGCCTCCCTCCTCCTGCCCTTTGCCCCCCCTGCCCTCCCTCCCCCTGCCCTTTGCCCCCCCTGCCCTCCCCCTGCCCTCCCTCCCAATGCCCTTTGCCCTCCCTGCCCTTTGCCCCCCCTGACCTCCCTGCCCTTTGCCCCCCCCCCGCCCTCCCTCCCCCTGCCCCCCCTCCCAATGCCCTTTGCCCCCTAACCTCCCTCCCCCTGCCCTTTGACCCCTGCCCTTTCCCCCCCTTGCCCTTTGACCCCCCCCACCCTCCTCCCTGCCCTGCCCTTGCCCCCCCCCCCTCTGCCCTTTGGCCCCCCCGCCCCTCTCTGCCCTTTGGCCCCCCCGCCCCTCTCTGCCCTTTGGCCCCCCCGCCCCTCCCTGTCCTATGGCCCCCCCGCCCCTCCCTGTCCTCTGGCCCCCCCGCCCCTCCCTGCCCTCTGGCCCCCCCGCCCCTCCCTGCCCTCTGGCCCCCCCGCCCCTCCCTGCCCTCTGGCCCCCCGCCCCTCTCTGCCCTTTGGCCCCCCCGCCCCTCTCTGCCCTTTGGCCCCCCCGCCCCTCCCTGTCCTCTGGCCCCCCCGCCCCTCCCTGTCCTCTGGCCCCCCCGCCCCTCCCTGCCCTCTGGCCCCCCCGCCCCTCCCTGTCCTCTGGCCCCCCCGCCCCTCACTGTCCTCTGGCCCCCCCGCCCCTCACTGTCCTCTGGCCCCCCCGCCCCTCCCTGCCCTTTGCCCCCCCCGCCCTTTGCCCCTCCCTGCTCTTTGCCCCCCGCTGCCCTCCTGCCCCTCCCTGCTCTTTGCCCCCCGCTGCCCTCCTGCCCTTTGCCCCCCCTGCCCTCCCTTTGCCCCCCCTGCCCTCCCTCCCCCTGCCCTTTGCCCCCCCCCTGCCCTCCCTCCCCCCCTGCCCTTTGCCCCCCCTGGCCTCCCTCCACCTGCCCTTTGCCCCCCCTGCCCTCCCTCCCAATGCCCTCCCAATGCCCTTTGCCCTCCCAATGCCCTTTGCCCCCTGCCCTCCCTCCCCCTGCCCTTTGCCCCCTGCCCTCCCTCCCCCTGCCCTTTGCCCCCTGCCCTTTGCTCAGTGAGTGGAAAAGGAGGGGCTCAGTAAGTGGAGAAGGAGCAGCTCAGTGAGTGGAGAAGGAGCGGCTCAGTGAGTGGAGAAGGAGTGACTCAGTAAGTGAAGGAGCGGCTCAGTGAGTGGAGGAGTGGCTCAGTGAGTGAAGGAGCGGCTCAGCGAGTATAAAGGAACTGACTCTGAAAACAATGGCACAAAGTTAGAAGCCGGGGAGCTTGGATTGAGATATTTGGTTGCGGCAGTTTCATCGTGACCAAATAGCCACCGGCATTGAGCTGCATCCGATTTGCCGCTGGATCCTCCTTCGCCGGCCGTTTCAGGGAAAGCTTTAGGGTCGGGGGTTAAGTTAAGAGCTTTAAGGTTCTTTGGGTAGGGAGTAGCGTTAGAATTAGGGGGGTTCAGGGTGAGGGTTAAGGTTAGTGACTTACCTTAGCGATGAAGAGGCCGGCAGCTGAGTGTCCCAACGGCGGGGTGAGAGCTAGTGGTCATTTGGTCCAGGCGAAACGGCCACAACCAAAATGTCCTAGACCGGAGAAGCCTGGTTCCATTCCCGGTGTCAGCTCCTTGTGACCTTGGGTAAGTCACTATATCTCCCTGTGCCTCAGGCACCAAAATCATAGAGTGTAAGCTCTGCGGGGCAGGGACCTGTGTCTGTAACATCTCTATGTGCTGCGTCCCGCTCGCTATACTGTAATTGTGACACGCTGGGAGAAAAGCGCAATATGACAAAGTTATTATTAATGTCTTGATGCCCTATTGATGTCGATCATGTTATGATTTATCCTGAACAAAATGACTCTAACACTAACTTAGGCAATATTCACCGAAATTACGGCAGTTTCTTTATCAGGCAAAGACGAATACATCTGCAGCATGTTTTCCTCAAATGTTCATTACATTGGGAGCCCAAACCCACGCAAATATCTGCATTCTCATCCTGATCCTCCGCACGCCAATGTCTCAAGGATTTTGACCAGGGGCGGCTCCATGGCGGTGCCGCCGGTATCACCGCACCTTGCCCCGCGCTCTGCCGCGGCCCAACTTCCGTAATCACAGTTTAAGAAACCACCACAACATTTAAACTGTGATTACGAGAGTTGGGCCGGGGGAGAGTGGGGGGCCTCTAACTGCCAGCATCTCCAGGTACGTCACGTGACAACGTGACCATGATGTCATCACGAGGGGTGGGTTCTGGGGGAGGGTAAGAGGCCCCCCTTTTGCGCACGTACACTGCACGGGCCCCGCTATGTTCCGTGCCGGCCCTGCGCCAGGTTGGGATTTGGGGAGGTCGGCAGCAGGTACATGATGCACAAATAACAATGAGATTTATCAAACTGTGCAACACTTTCTCTCCTCCTTCAATCTTCGTCATACAAAACTCGCCACATTGAAGGTGACGCAACTCTTTGGCTTCTAACAATTGATACCAGATGGAAGAGACTGTTTCTTACATTTGATGCAACTGGGCTCCAAAATTGGTTCAATGGGTCCAAACGAACTTACTGTGCTACAAAATCACCTTAATAATAATTCAATTTCTGACGCGAAGAAATTAGGGTGTTTGAGCACCTGCTAGAAGAAGAGAAGGGACGGATGAGGCTTAGAACAGTACTTATTACTGCCATGAGTTTAATGGGGTTTCATATAGGGCAGTACCTCTAAACCCCAAAGTATGTTGCCATTTCTTTTCCATTTTGTGTTTTCTCTGCTTTGGATAATGTATATACGGATGTAGTAAGACACAATCGCAGCCCCAAAACATTAAGTGGCCAGACAGGCTTAACGCTGCGGGAGTCCCTGGTTCTGAATGGGACCCTGAGCGTTAATCCTGTGAGGCCATCAGGAGAGAAGAGAAACCGACACTAACCATGTGGAGGAGAAGTACAGCCGTCCCTGCGTGCCGCCCCCAGCAGAACTGAAGGTAAGAAGCCGTCTCCAGTCTGTCCCAAAACCCTAGATGATGTAGATGCCCGAATATGGGTCTCTACATCATGAGGGGGATACTGTAGGATCATATTCGGGCATCTACGTCATCCAGGGGGCTGGGACAGACCGGAGACGGAGACAGCTGCGCAGCTCATCTACAAGGCTAGCATCGGTTTCTCTTCTCTCCTGATGGCCCATCAAGTAAAGGACTAACGCGTTGGAGGTCCCATTCAGAAGCGGGGACCTCCGAAGTGTTAATCCTCCCGGGCCACACAACTGATTTTGGTGCCGCGGATTTGAGCATGTTAGTGTACGGCACCGAGAACAGCAAGTGTTACTACATCATATGTCGGAAAAACTGGACAATGTTTCAGCGAATGTACTGTATGGCTCAACATCGTTCTGCAGTCAGAGCAGCACTGATGGAGTGACTCTGGTCAACTGGAGGCTCTACTTTTTTTTTTTACAGCTGGACACCAATGATGTTCTACATAGTTACATAGTAGATGAGGTTGGAAAAAGACGTAACTCCATCAAGTTCAACCTATGCTAAATTTAGACGACAGATACTTTATCCTACATCCATACTTACAGTATATAAACTGTATGTACAGTATGTACTGTCATATTCTGACATATGATTATCAATCAAGTTGATATTCCAACACGAGCTGGCAATAGGAGTAATCTCTTCCTGCGGAGCGACTCTCGCTGGATCTCCTTTTTGGACGCAGTGGCGCCGAAGACGTTAAATGAACCATTATCCCTTTCACGCTTCCTAGTTGATTAAGGATCAGAGACAGACTTTACTAAGGTTACGACACAAGCCTGCTCGTGCTGTCGGCAGTTAAAGTGAGCAAGCGTTGAAGCTTGATGTCCTGCATCTTCCACGTCAGATCGCTCCTTATGCTATTGCACTGTGTGCCTGTGTCGTCAGGGTTCCGATTCCCGAGGGAAATATAGCTCAATGACTCCCATCCCCCACTCCTCCCTCTCCCAAAACAAATCTGTTTTATTTTTGTTTTGTTTTTACGACTGGTCCGCAGCTAAAAAGAAATGGCGACTCTGTGGGAAATCACCCATCTGTACTCACGTCCAAGTACGTGCTGGACTTTGGACACTCAAGCGGTATGGAGAAAACTTGGAGTGTATTTATACAGTGATCCTTCGACCACTAAGGAGGCATCTCTGTTCTCCTGTGAAGCCTATGTAACACCCCCCCCCCCCCACCCAGGGAAAGTGTGTACATATAAAATATGAGATAGATATTCAGTTTATGAATAGTGACAGGGTTTTCACCTGCTCAGAAGGGATTTAGCTCAGCGGTTACCATCTCAGGGTTGTCATTGGTGAGTCCGGGCCGGCTTGTAATCAAGGAGTTAACAAAAGAAAAAGAGAAAGGCGCCAGGAACTTTATAACTTGAGTCTTTATTGAACATAGCAGCATCATCCATAACAGGACAGGTTTTCAGTATGCAATAGAGCAGCATCCACAATGTCCCATTGCGAGTCAGTCCATTCCTGATCCCTACTTAAACCGGGGAATGGAACCCAGGAGAGATTCACCCCTGGACCCTACACCTGAAACGGGACACCCCACTCCCAGGTCCCTCCTTAACCGTGGGAATGGATTGCTGCCTACAGCAATGCAGATTCCTTCAGTCCCTTATCTAAGGGCCTAAACTGGAATACTTTCCCTAGCTGAAAACAAATAAAGATGTTGTTGGCTGCTGTACAGGAGAGCCAGGATACCTCCCTGAATCCTCCCCAAGCTTACTGGGTCTTCTTCATGTTAAATGGAGTCTGGGGATAAAAGGGTGGATCCCCAACACTCTGCCCCAGTAACTGGGCAGAATAACTGTTGCCACTTGGTCACAGCACTAGACAGGTGACACTAGCAACTTCCAAAGAAGCGCAGAGCCTGGAAGTGCAACATTTATAAACATAACAGGGACTGCCTCGCATGTCTGGCCTTGTGAGAGCAATCAACCCTGGCACTGCCTGCAGCTACCAGGGCTGACGCAGGGCAAAGGGGATTTGTTAGCAGGGTGCTACATTTACACTCAAGACTTGCCGTTACAGTATCAGTACAACTGGTGGAGTAAGTGGGATCACTTCCTTTCATCGATATATTGGCCAATTTACATGTGATCCATGCTTGAAGGTGCCATGTGCAATCTTGGGGCTGTAGTTTTCGATATAAAAGAGAGCAGAACAGGGTAAGGATCACAAGAACAACAGCTCCAAGAAAAAAGGTAAGGCGCTCACCAGCAAAAAAGGGGTAAAAATCAACTTTATTAGACTACATAAAAAACAAAGAAACAAACAGTGCTAGCTACTCTCCCACGCCCACTGTGGCGCTTTCTCAAGGAAAGCGCCACAGTGGGCGTGAAACGCGTGGGAGAGTAGCTAGCACTGTTTGTTTCTTTGTTTTTTATGTAGTCTAATAAAGTTGATTTTTACCCATTTTTTGCTGGTGAGCGCCTTACCTTTTTTCTTGGAGCTGTTGTTCTTGTGATCCTTACCCTGTTCTGCTGCTGTCTGAGAGGATCTGCTACACCACCGGAGGCCAAACGGGAGACGCTTCTGGCAGCGTCAGGGAAGCAGCTGGAAGGAGGGGGATCAAGACGGTGTCTTAGGCTGAGTCCATAGAGGGGTGAGCAGTTCGGAGCCGCACTGACGCTGAGGCTCGCCTGCTGAAATCTGCACGATTTCATGCCCATGCAGGCGAGCCAGTGTGCGCGATCGGGAGGCGGGGGAGGCAGAGGGAGGCGGGGCAGTGACGTCGCTGGGCCAATCGCCCGTGACGCACCGACATCACGGCGCCGTTGACGCTGCTTCGCGCTGATTGGATGTTTTCAGCCGACAGCGCTCCGAAAAACAGCTTGGCTGTCGGCTGAAAAATCCAACGCCTCAGCACGCCTGCGGACGCTCGCGTGAGCCCCCTCTAAAGACATCCTCATTGAGGATACAGGGGCTCAGCGCGGAGCGTCCGCACGCCTCAGCACGGACGTGCCTTCTATGGACCCAGCCTTATCGTGAGTAGAAGCTACTCCACACCGGGCTTAGCCCGGGTTATGGGGACTCAGTGATTGTATATCACACCATTCTGTCCCTGTTATTTTCCCCTCTGGTTACCCTCAGTTATCCTTAATCATACTGTTACTGCTTAACTCTTCATTCCCTATTATCCAGTGTTAGCTCCTTTTATTACTTTAATTATTATGCCATAAAAGCATTATTTGCTAAGACACCTGGAGCTCTTACATGGTTTTTGTTGTTCTCTGATATAAAAGAGAGACCTTATTTCAAGCTTTAGTGGTTGACAACGTTTATAGGACCCCACGTAGTGACCTATACTAACTAGGTGTGATCTTTACAGTTCAGATTCTATATGTGCACGTGTTTGGCACTTGGGTGTGCGTCTACATGAGATTTCTCGTCATGCTCTCACTGCATTCTCTGTAAATAAATTAAACTGAGTTTTCAGTGGTATTTTTTCAAACAGGGTTCGTCATTAATATTAACCACACTTTGAGTTGCCAAGTGATTTACTACTTATTATAGACGGCGCCTTTTATTATTGAATTACACTGAATATAGTCAGACACAGAGATCATCTTGTAATGTTTAGGACATTATGTGATGTCTCAATGTTAACATCAATAACAAGGCTCATGGTGTCTCTTTTCTTGGTTGGATCTTATGTAGGCAGTATGTCATATTGTTACATTTATCCAACCAGACTAATTTACTCTATAGCTTTATTAATATATTATTACTTTCTGGTACTTATTTTGTAAAGTTATTTAGTTTCACTAATGTAAATAGCTGCATTGTACCATGCATGCCTAACACTGGATCTTTTCATTCCTTTTGATCTCGGCATATATATACATATATTTGAATGTTTATACTGTGATGGGTCAGGGTTTACTTCCTGTTTACATCGTGGTTACCTGGCAACACCAGGAGCTCTCACAGGTGCGGGTGCTTTAGGGCTTGCGGGGGGGGGGGGGGGGTATATATTTGAGTTTGGTTAGTCCCTGGCTATTATGTCTGGAGAAAGGACCGAACCTTTGACTCAATTAAATCTCGCTTTTCACTTTTTCACAAGCCTCCCCCTCCCCCCCTTCATTTAAGAGGCGAGTTTTAAAGACTGACGTAAAGGTGGGGAGATAGGGTGCGTAACATATGCAGAGTATGAAGGAGTTCCACAGGTAAGGGGCAGGGAGGGGAGAGAAGGTGCTTGGTGTATACTGCGTGTGAGGGAGTTCCGCAGGTAAGGGGCAGGGAGGGGAGAGAAGGTGCTTGGTGTATACTGCGTGTGAGGGAGTTCCACAGGTAAGGGGCAGGGAGGGGAGAGAAGGTGCTTGGTGTATACTGCGTGTGAGGGAATTCCGCAGGTAAGGGGCAGGGAGGGGAGACGGTTTCATGTGACAGAGAGCAGTAGAGGTGGAAAAGAGACAGGTGCAAAGCGCAGGAGACGAGCAGCGGCATAACGAGAGATCAAAGCAGATATGTAGGGAGGAGCAGATGAGTGCAGAGCCTTGTAGGTAAGGAGGAGAACTTTGTGGGTGATCCGAAGTATGATGGGAAGCCAGGAGAGGGATTTAAGGAGGAGATGAGCAGAGGCTGTTTCGGGAGAAAGTGAAATTATTCTAGCAGCAGAATTTTTGATAGATTCTCCTTTGCAAAGTTGTGAGGGAGGCCGGATAGCAGTATGTCAGAATAATACAGACGGGCGAGGAGAAGGGCATGCAGTAGAGATTTAGCAGTAGATTAACAGAAGAAAGGGCGGATTTTGTGATATTACAGAGGAAGAGGTGACACATTTTAGCCATGCTATGAATATGAATGGAGAAGGAAAGGGCGTCTAATGTCACTTCTAGGCAACAGGCGACAGGATAGATAGGAGTGCAGTTTACTATGATGGAAAAAGGGGATATTAGGTCAGGTTTAGGGATGGTTAGATATATCTGTGTATCATCTGCATTGAGATTATACCTAAAACCAAAAGTGTTGATGAGGTCACTAAGTGATGGTGAGTAGAGCAGTCTTTTTCAAAAGGGATTCCTAAGAAGCTTTGGGTTCTCCCGAGCATCCTTAGAGGGTTCCCTGCAATTTTCAGGCCATTTGAAAATTGTTCCAAATACAGAAGAATTTACAATGCATCTGATCTCAGACGCGCTATTAGAGAGGGTTGGGGTTCCTTACAATGTATCTGATCTCAGGCGCGCTATTAGAGAGGGTTGGAGTTCCTTACAATGCATCTGATCTCAGGCGCGCTATTAGAGAGGGTTGGGGTTCCTTACAATGCATCTGATCTCAGGCGCGCTATTAGAGAGGGTTGGGGTTCCTTACAATGCATCTGATCTCAGACTCGCTAGAGTTTGTGTTGGGTTTCCACAGAATTTCACAATATAATTGTAGGGTTCCTTACCCCCAAAAAAGGTTGAAAACCACTGGTGTAGAGAGTGAAAATGAGAGGTCCCAGAACAGAGCCCTGAGGTACACCAATAGACAGATCAACAGGAGATGTAGACATGTGAACAACACGGACCGAAAATGTGCGATGGGACAAGTATGATGAGAACCAGGATAGATCTTGGTTGCGGATACCAAGAGAGTTTATAATATGAAGAAGAGAGTGATCGACCAGTATCGAAGGCAGCAGCATGATATCGAGTAGGATAAGTAGGGAAAAATGACCATGAGATTTAGATTCATGGATCAAAAACTGTCTGGTTGGCTTACTAAAGATGTATCACAATCTGCGACAAATCTACACTTTTTACCCGTGCACGTACGCCAGCTCAGAAGTTGAAGTGTTGGGTATGGAGTAACACTACTTTCTTATTTATGGGCTGGGACTGGCTCTACTTTTAACCCCAATGTTTAACTGGTGCAAAACGTCTATAGAAATATAACTGATCCAGCCACTTGGTCCACTTGAATTTATGTCCGTAAAAAATATATATATATTGCAGATTCGAGCAGCTCCGGTATATTCAAAAATAGAAAAAAAACTGCATTTATTCAGCCAAATGAGCAGCAGGAAACAAGCGATGTTCGGGTCACAATGACCCTTTCTCAAGCTCTAATGGCGACTATGTTGCAAGTCGCTTTCTTATAGTTAATAAACACGAAATCCCGGCAAGCTCAAAACCCCAAAACCCACCACATCATACAGTATATATTAGTGTCAAAAGGAGTGCTACTGAGCGTGGCCAAATGTATACAACAAAATACCGAAATGCCCAGTGCTGCACCCAATGTGACAAAATACATAGTCAAATATGTCAATAATCTTGTGAGTAAGGGTCATTTCGTTAAACCCTTTGACCAAAACGTTATAAGCCTGCAGCCACGTCACAGCAGGACCAGTAAGCAGCTCTCTGATAGTGTAGTTATTAAACAGACTCCCCCACACCAAGCATCATACCACTAATTGCACATACAGAAATAAGCCCCTCACCCCGCGTTGGCACGGCGCCAACACCACGCATCCACTGATGAGCAGTAATGTCCACGTCACCGCGCTGACACTGACTGGAAGAAACTATATGAGCACAAAGGGATCAAGCGCTACGTAGTTACATAGTATATAACATGAGAACAAAGCCCAGTTACTCAGACTCAAAGCATCCCCATTGCTATGCAGCCCAATGCCTCCCAACTGACATGGAGAGGCCCGCGCATGCGCAAAACGGGATATCAGTGGTGGATTTCCCATTAGGCTGAGTAGGCTATAGCGGCATTTTTTTGGGGGCGTTAATTTTTGGGGAGAAAATGTGTGTGTGTGTGAAAGATTTGATCTTTTCCAGAGCCGCCCCCTCCTGTAGCGTTGCAATAGCGACCCAACGTCACATGACGCCGTAATGTCCCATTATGCCGTGTTGCCATGACAATGAGGCGTCACATGACGCCGCGACGTTATGACGTCAATACGCATGGACAGAGGGCCGCCACCGAGCCTTTAGGTGGCAGAAATGGAAGTCTGCCACTGGATATCAGTGTAAACCCAGCAACGGAGGAAACCATGTCCACCATTAGAGCTTCCGAAAGGGTCATTGTGACCCAAAACGTCCCTTGTGTCCACATGTTTCCTGCTGCTTATTTGACTGAATAAATGTGACTTTTTTGTACTTTTGAACATACCAGTGCTGTAGATTTTGTTTCTGATGTTACTATTTTGGAGGATGGGTGACACTTCTAGTCCGACGCGCGCCCAGAGGTTTCTTCTTGCTACTCTTCCTTTGAACAGACCCGTGTTTCTGTATAGCATTTAAAAGTCATTTTTCAATTTCCATACATTTTTTCTGAGGCTGTTTCTACTTTTTTTTTCCACTACATCCTAGCAGCTCTTTATTCCGGGGACGGTGTATTTCATGCAATCTTCATTCAAGCGTAAAAACCATTGCAAAGTCGCTGACCCGCGTCCTACAGAAAATATGAAAGTGTGAAGGTCAAATGACTGTTTTCACAGACACCTCTTGGCAAGAATAACGAACGAACCTATTTGTGGCTGGAGGTTTCTGGAACATGCTGCGCTGCTTTCCTTTCTATCAGTACAGGGGGCTCAACTCCAGTTTATCAGTACAGGGGGCTCAACTCCAGTTCCCCCCCAACAGGTCAGGTTTTAAGGCTATCCCAGCTTCAGCACAGGTGGCGCAATCAATCTCTGCTACAGCACAGGTGGCACAATCAGTCCCTGCTTCAGCACAGGTGGTGCAATAAGTCCCTGCTTCAGCACAGGTGGCCCAATCAGTCCCTGCTTCAGCACAGGTGGTGCAATAAGTCCCTGCTTCAGCACAGGTGGCGCAATCGGTCCCTGCTTCAGCACAGGTGGCGCAATCAGTCCCTGCTTCAGCACAGGTGGCGCAAATCAGAGGCTCAGTCTTCCACTGAGCCTCTAATTGAGCTACCTGTTCTGAAGCTGGGATATCCTCAAAACCTGACCTGTTTAGGGGGGGCTTGAGGACTGGAGTTGAGCCCCCTGCATTAATTTACAAAATAATTTGTTTATTGGATGTAACAGTGGGGCCTCTTTTCTCTTGTATAAGAAACTGTTACATATGACAGAGGCTCAACTCCAGCCTTCAAGCTTCCCCCCCCCCCCCCCAACAGCAGGTCAGACGTTAAGGATATACCTGCTTCAGCACAGGTGGCATACTCAGTCCCTACTTCAGCACAGGTGGCTCAATCAGTCCCTACTGCAGCAAGGTCTTCAACTGAACCTCTGAGTCACCTGCCATCAGTAAACTTTGGTTTATTTTTAACATAGGATTGAGACAGGGGGGTCTCCTGTGCTGAACCCCACTGATGTCAGTTCTGGGGACCCCCTGCTTCCGGAGATACAGACCTCCATAGTGGGTAGGGCTATGTATGCAAGTTGGGTTTTCTATTTTACCCCTTTTTATTTTATGAAACTGTCTGCATATATTAAGTGTATACAGTGTTTAATAGCACCTAAAAATGAAACATACCGAAAAATAAAAATAGAAATGGTGCACGGGGACAAAGAGGAACCCGAATTTCCTCCAAAGTTACAATACATAACACGAGGGGAGTTCCCAGCACTCCAACAAAAATACAATGGCAACAATGATTGTCAAAAAAACGTACATTTTTATAGTTGAAATGTCGTAGAACAAACATCCATGTGTATATATACATGTACATAGATAATATTGTAAGCTAATTATCACAACAAAAAAATGCCAAAAAAATCAAGATCCAGCTGCGTAACTCAAATACTCAATAGCTCACCGCAATCAAAACAAAGGGGGGAGGGGGGGGCGGCAAAATGTACAAATCAAGGGAGACACTATATAAGGGTCAAGGGGAAGGGGGGAAGGGGAAGGAAAAAACAAGGGAGCAAGGGGGCAACGTTTCGGGGCTCCTAGCCCCTTCTTCTGGCCTGTTCCCTAGAATCAATCCAATCTAGGTACTTCCCTTTTCCCTGTGTAGCCAGGTCTCCCCAGCTCGTCAGCACCCCCCTCACCCAGCTGCCGATCGCGGGTGCCGCCGTGTCCAATGGCGGCTCCGTCCGGCGATGGCAGGGGAGAGGGCGGTCAGGTCCCGGCTCGGGGGTTGCCGGGGACGCGTGCGGCCGGTTGCCAAGGCCGCACGCGCGTCACGGGGATCCCGGCGCTCTCGGAGCCTATCGCGCATGCGCAGTGTTCGCGCATGCGCAGGTAGAGCCCCAGAGTCGGGGCGAGGACAAGGCTAGGCAGGGAAAGATTGAGGCAGCCGCCGATAGTTTGCGCAGGCGCAGGACAGTGGAGG
This sequence comes from Ascaphus truei, assembly GCF_040206685.1. NCBI lineage: Eukaryota > Metazoa > Chordata > Amphibia > Anura > Ascaphidae > Ascaphus > Ascaphus truei. The sequence continues at coordinate 35,059,792 of NC_134501.1, read as the reverse complement.
GAAAGCCCGCGAAGCCCTAGCCATTCAGGGAAGGCTCTGAGCAGGGACTACAGATCCCAGGAGCCTCTGCGCACCCCACGTGATGCCAGGGAGTCAATAGGGTTTAGGATCTCCAGGCAGGCAAGTGGATACAATTCGCGCGCTGAGCCCACGCTAGTCAGTCAGAGACAAGAGCAGCCCAGGGAAGGAGGTAGGGTACGGGAGTCAGGGACTCCCTGTACTAGGCCAGCACCCCCAGGGCCTGAGGTAGCTAAGTACCCCATTACAGTGAGTGTTGCCAGGGACTGCCCTAGGTTAAGGGACCCTGTCACTCAGGTTTGCAAGTTGGAGTCAGGGAGCTGTGAGGGAAGGAAGGGTGCGGGGAGCGAGTGCAGCTCCTGCACCCATATAGGTACTCACATCCCAGGTAGGCCCCAACTCCCCACTAGGTTAGTGGGTAAGTGCTGAGGGAGGCCCAAGATAGGGACGCTGCCCTTAGTGTAGTGCTGCCTTGTCAGAGTCACGGCTGTCAGTGCTGTGAGGTCTGACAGGCAGGCACCTTGTTGCGCAGCGCGTTGGCTGCCAGCACTCAGTGAGCTACAGCTTGTTGCTGTAGGCGCTGGGACTAGTTGTCTAATAGTCAGGACTGGGAAGAGTTAGGGAAGTGGGGCAGGTTATTAACCCCTGTAGACCCCTAGGAGTTTCCCCAAAGCCATTACAGGTTGCTGTGCTGTAGGGACGGCCTATAGTATAGAGCGTGTCACTTAGTGCTGTAGGGACAGGTCCTATGTTAGGGATACTGTCACAGTAGGGTAGATTAGATAGGGACACAGCGGACGCTGCGGTTCCTGCTAAGAGGTTCGGATCCAAGTTGGGGTCCTCAGAGACTGTTTCCAGGGTGGGATCGCCCTCGGCGGTCCGCGTGCAAAGAGTCCGGTTGGGGATCAGATGACGTCATCCTACAACTGATCCTTTGTGAAGTTGTTGCTGATCCGAGCAACGGAGTGCTCGACAGGTACCATACAGTTCTAAGTGCACCAACGGGCCCTTAGTGTAATTGTGGCTGCGCAGTCACACATTGCCTCTCTCTGCAAGAGTGCGGGACATTGGGTGGGGTTCTTTGGGTGGGGTTCTTTGGACACTGGGTGGGATCACCTGGTATTGGGGAAGCGTCCTGTGAGACGTCGCAGTTAGTGTCTCCTCGTGAGAGGGACACCTGTCATGATATGTGTTATCTTATGTTCCTAAGTAAATAGTATTAGTTATTATACATCACCGTGTATGTGATTATTGTGATTGTCCTGCGAGGAACCACTCCCCCTCTGGTGGGAGCCATCGTAGGTGGAGGCGCTGAATTGAGTAAGTAGTTACCCCTAGTATATAGTGCCCCAGGTTCCCCGTTGCGGAAGCTCAGCCCTCCTGTGAGCCAACAGGTAACGCACCACACACCTGGTAACACCGTATGTTCCTTGCACCCACAATATATCTGCGATTGGGGGGGGGGGGGGGATACCCGTTACACCTGTAAAAAAACTAGTGCTCCCAAATAAGCCAAACACACATACAGTATGTCAATACAAATACAAATAGAAAACTGTCTGTTAACAAGTATCCCACAGTGGGATATATACTGTAGCACAAAATACTACTACATACATTGAAAAACTACTGGCATATAAATAGGCTGTCCGACAGTCTAATTCACCAGTTGGTTTGATCCTTTGCTTTGATAAGAGTTATTCCTAGATTATATCTATTTTGCATATAGGATTCTGTTGTAGCACTGTGTATGCCCTATTGCAAGGATCAGATTTGTTCTCTGGTAGATTACTTCTTGCATTTATCCAATATTTCAAGGACATTACTGCTTATTGTGGGACAATCATTGTTGCCATTGTATTTGGAGTGCTGGGAACTCCCCCCATGCTATGTCTGCATATATTGTTCTGTATGTTTCTTGCAACCTTTTTTCCGTAACTAAGCACTGTACTAATTAGTGTATATTCAATCTAAAATGTAATAAATATTATCTTTCGGGCTTTAACTGAACTTTGCACCGTTTGAAGAGTGATTGCATTTTTGGACACATTTTGCTACAATAGATTGTGTGTTGATTACATATTTTTCTTAGAAAACAGGAACCAAAAACCCTGCAAGTACAACTTGACATTAATTTCTGGTGGTGGCAGCACTAAAGGTATATTTGTGATGGATTGAGGGAAGATATTACTAATTTGAGGGACCCAGCGGGGCTGAAAAGTGGGTCACCTAGATAGCTGTGAGCATTAACCCATGTCACATATACAGGTCATGTGCTAACAGGTTTTCCATTTGTGACATCACCCTTAAAAGCAAAAACTCAATCTTATGATGTCACCAATATAGAACAGTACATATACACGTGTGTGCATCTATATAACAGTATATATATATATATAATATACCCACAGGTGTGGGTTTGTGTGTGTGTGTGTATATATACCTATGTTTTAAAAGAAATACCCCACCCGGCCTTTATTATTGTTCTTTGGTATGTTTGAATATCAAAAGGTGTTTTTCCCCCTCTTTTAACTGAGTGCTGCTAATTGAGCAACTTGTAACAGACTGATTTATTGGGGAGGGGGGAGGGTCATGTGACTGCTTTAGATGTATAAAAGTAACACCACCCCCAGCATTGGCATTTTAGAGTGAGGCATTTAAAGTGAGAATATATAGTTAGACTATATATTGACTAGAGGTGACTAGGGACTAGATCTACTGCAAACTCTTCTACACAAGGCAACAAACGGTGAGCTACCCTGACTACACTATGACCTCATGGTTGCTAGCCTGCACAATTTAACCCCCCACCCTTTACAACTTATTTCACTGCAGCCTCTCCGAACACTGACTGCACACAACTACCCCCCCCCCCAAACCCTCAACCACTCAGCTCACTGCAGTCCCTAGCATTGCTATGCAGAAAAACATTTGACAAGGAAAAGGCACACCCGTGCTGTTTAGTCTGCACACACACTTGGCTCACAACAGCTCCATGCAGCATTACCTACCTCTGGCATAATTAACCTGGTATATACCTCAACTTTGTTCTTTCTCATGGCCTCATGGAAATGTTACTTCCTTTATCTATTACAAACTCCTCCCCTTTGGCCCACACCCAATATCACCATACACCCTGGACTACTCAAAAGCCTTGCACTATCTACTGAATGTTGGTGGAAAACTCTAAAAACCAGCACACCAACCACCGCTCACTCTAATGGCAAACACCACAAATTTACAACTTGCAAACAACTACTCAAAATTCTACGCATACTATTACTCTCTTTAGCAGGTGATATTGAACCTACCCCAGGTCCTCCCATTTCAGCTCTGTCCCATACCCCTGAGAATTCCACCTTTAAATTCCAAAAAGGTCTATCTGTCGCCCATATAAATATCCGGAGCCTGCTGCCCAAACTGGATGAACTACGAGCATAATGCCTTATGCATCAACCCAAAGCCATCGTTCTTACAGAAACATGGCTAACCCCTAAAACTCCAGATGCAAATATTGCCATTCAGGAATACTCCATTTCTAGGAGAGATAGGTCAAAGAGAGGAGGAGGGGTGTTATTTTATATTGCAGACACCTTACAATTTACACTGTTAAATTGCCGCACAAGCCCACCCTCATTTGAAATCCTAGTTGGCAGAATCTGCCTCCCATTTTCTAAGCCCATCTTGGTTGCTGGCATCTATCGCCCCCCATAAAGCCCCTCTACAGTCCCTGGCTGATATCACCCAGTTTCTTGGCTCCATTTCCTCTCTGAATGAAAAGAGTGAGCTGCTAGTTCTTGGGGATTTCAACTTCAATTGGCTCGACCCTAAAAACCACAAAATCCAGATACAAATTAAGTCACGTAACTTATCACAACTTATTTCCCAACCCACACAGACAAACCTGAAAATCGCACAACCATTCCTTGCTAGACTGGATTCTCTCCTCAAATCCCAGCAGAATCCAATCCTCTGGCATCCTTCCCGACATTTTCAATTACCATGCAATAGTCTACTGTGTAAGGAAAATTAAACCACCCCAATCAAGCCCTAAAGTTCTTCTCACTAGAACACTTAGAAACTTTAACCCACAACAGTTTCTGGATGACCTTACCAACTGCCCGTGGCACAGAATCGATTTAATTCCCGACCCTGATTCTGCGCTCGACTATTTCCAATCCAAGTTCTTAAAACTCTGTGTTACCCATGCTCCACTATGCAGAATAAGGGTACTGGGGGCCCACCTTCCATGGGTTACAACTGACCTTATAGCACTCTACCAGTTCAGGAATACCTTGTGGAAAAGCTACAAAGTAACTGGCACTACTAAGGATCTCAATCACTACAAGTGCCTGCGGAACATGTGCACAAGGCAAACAAGGCATGCAAAAGCACAATATTATTCTGACAATCTCCTCTAGAATACATCAAACCGAGCTAACTTCTGGAAGTTTATCAACAACATATTACCGCCTTCTAACCATCAACAACCAAGTAATATCACTAAGGGGGATATTACTATTACTCTGACAAACCCCACTGACATTGCAAATGCATTCAATGATTAGTTTGTGGGGTGTTCTACTAACTTATTAGCAAAACTTAACCCAAACCACAAACATGAAACTCATCCAAGGAGTACCCATATAGCCCCACCACCTCCCAACACTGCCTACAATTTTCAATTTGGCCCAGTATCCGAAGAGGAGATTACACAAGCGCTCCTCAAATAAAAACGAAGCAGCCAATGTGGACCTGGCGTACTACAATCAAAGTTCCTAAGACTTGGTGCCCCAGCCATTGCCAAACCAATTGATTCCATAGTCAACCCTATCCTGCCTGAAGGCAATATCCCCAAGACCTGGAAAACTGCCAGAGTTGTCCCAATCTTCAAAAGTGGGGACAAAGACACCGTCTCAAACTATAGGCAATCTCTCTCCTCCCAATACTATCCAAAGTCATGGAAAAATGTGTTCACTCCCAATTAAGCGATTACTATAACAAGACAAATTTCCCTAGCCAATTCCAATCTGGCTTTCGCCCCAAACACTCCACCATAACTACCCTGCTAAAAGTTTGCAATGAAATCCAGTGTGGAATGGAACAGGGACAACTCACTGGTGCAATATTCCTAGATTTTGCAAAGGCTTTTGATACTGTTGATCATGTTATCTTGCTTAACAAACTCCAGTGCTCTGGAATAGTGAAGCATGTTTTAAACTGGTTTCAGTCCTACCTATCAGGTAGATTCCAACATGTGTCCATCTCAGGCTCTAACTCCAACCCCCTGGATATCACCTGTGGTGTCCCACAAGGCTCTGTTCTGGGGCCCCTAATCTTCTCAGTGTACATCAATGATCTTCCTACAGCTTATAAGGAAGCTTCAATACACATGTATGCAGATGACACAATCCTATATGCACACAGACATAGCCTCTCCGACCTTGAACACATACTTCAGTCTGACTTTGAGAGTCGAAAACTAGATTTCCCAAAACAAACTGTTTTTAAACACAGACAAGACTGTAACAATGGTATTTGGGACCAAGACTACATTTTTAAAGCTTCCAGTGACTGAGCTCCAGATCAGAACCAACGCTAACACCATAACTCCTGTTACCAGGCACCTGGGCATATGGTTTGACTCCCACTTAACATTCGGGATCCACATTGATAACCTGACATCCAAAACCTATGCCAAACCAGGTGTATTTTACAGGAACAAATCCTCCCTAAGTCTGCTGGTCAGAAAGCGTATTGCCAATTATCGACTATGGAGACATAGTACTGTATACGGCTCAGCACCCCAAACCCACATTAGCAAACTTGACACCATCTACAATTCAATATGCCGTTTTGTTCTCGAATGCAACTACAACACACATCACTGCGAAATGCTCAAAGAACTAGATTGGTCATCACTTCAGTCTAGGCGCAAAGTTCACCTTTCCTGTCTTGCCTTCAAATACTTTCTTGGCAAGCTACCCGTCTATCTGAACAAGCTCCTCACCCCTACCACATGCAGCACTTATCATCTGAGATCTGACTCCAAAAGACTGTTCATTTATTTATAAAATATTTTACCAGGAAGTAATACATTGAGAGTTACCTCTCGTTTTCAAGTATGTCCTGGGCACAGAGTAAAACAAAATAATACATGGTTACAAATACAGTTACATAAATGAACAAGGTATACATTATATACAAGACATTGCATGCACAGTTAAAGAAAATATATATTATGAGCGTATGAAACAGTTACAGACCAGATTAAAGTGTGAGACAGCCTTAGATTTGAAAGAACTTAAGCTGGTGGTGGATATGAGAGTCTCTGGTAGGTTGTTCCAGTTTTGGGGTGCACGGAAGGAGAAGGAGGAACGTCCGGATACTTTGTTGAGTCTTGGGACCATGAATAGTATTTTGGAGTCTGATCTCAGGTGATAGGTACTGCATGTGGTAGGGGTGAGGAGCTTGTTCAGGTAGCTGGGTAGCTTGCCCAGAAAGTATTTGAGGGTGAGACAGGAAAGGTGAACTTTGCGCCTAGACTCTAGTGATGACCAATCTAGTTCTTTGAGCATTTCGCAGTGATGTGTGTTGTAGTTGCATTGGAGAACAAAACGACAAATTGAATTGTAGAGGGTGTCAAGTTTGCTAAGGTGGGTTTGAGGAGCCGAGTTCATGGTCCCAAGGCTCAACAAAGTATCCGGCCGCTCCTCCTTCTCTTACCGTGCACCCAAAACTGGAACAACCCACCGGAGACTCTCACATCCACCACCAGTCTAAGTTCTTTCAAAACTAAGGCTGTCGCACATTTTAATCTGGTCTGTAACTGTTACATACGCCTATAATATATATTATCTTTAACTGTGCTGCAATGTCTTGTATATAATGTATACCCTGTTCACTTATGTAACTGTATTTGTAACCATGTATTATTTGTCATCTTATCTCTATGCCCAGGACATACTTGAAAACGAGAGGTAACTCTCAATGTATTATTTCCTGGTAAAACATTTGATAAATAAAAAAAAAAATAAAAAAAATTATATATATATATATATATATATATATATATATATATATATATCTTGGTAAGTCCATTCTACCTGTCTCTCCCACTGTAACAGGTTAATTCTGTGGGTATTACACCCCCTGCAACCTCCTCTGTGATTGACAGAAGTGAGGTGGTGACGTATGACCTGAGTAAGCCTATCAGGATAGGTACAGATCATGAGCCCGCCCCTTCTGGAATCCTAATCAGAGGAGTGGCCCAAAGTTAGAGCAGTCTTGCTCTGCCTTCCAAGGTAGGAGCATGGGCTGTCAGACTCTTCCATAGCGTGGATGAGCTGGCCCATCCTAGGCCAAAAGGCCTAGGGAACATCAAGACTCAAGGCCCCATACTATCGTGGTGAGCAACATCTGAAGTCTTGGGATGTTTGACAGTATCACATATGCTGTATGAAGCGTTGCAGCATGTCCAATAAAGCTACCTGTTCATTATACCTCTGCCTGGGTGTCAGTTCCTGGGCAGGAGGGGTAAGGAGTGGAATGGTGGGGACTGACATCAATATACCAAGGATCCCATCACAGCTGGAGGCGGTGACACCATGAACCTGAAACAACCCAAAAGCCTGTCCTGTTGCCCCTTACCAACGTGGCACTCAGCTCTCCTGAACCCGCAGGTATGCCTCAGCACCACACTAGACAGTAATTCAGTCCTTCTCCCAGAGGGGTGAGGAACATAGGTTACACCCACACACATACAGGCATACCCCGCATTAACGTACGCAATGGGACCGGAGCATGTATGTAAAGCGAAAATGTACTTAAAGTGAAGCACTCCCTTTTTTCCACTTTTCGATGCATGTACTGTACAGCAATCGTCATATACATGCATAACTGATGTAAATAACGCATGTGTAACAGGCTCTATAGTCTCCCCGCTTGCGCACAGCTTCGGTACAGGTAGGGAGCTGGTATTGCTGTTCAGGACGTGCTGACAGGCGCATGCGCGAGCTGCTGTTTGCCTATTGGGCGACATGTCCTTACTCGCGAGTGTACTTAAAGTGAGTGTCCTTAAACCGGGGTATACCTGTATATATATATATATATATATATATATATTGGTGTCGGTCTGTGTATCTATACAGTATAGCAGTAGACAGTATATACAGGTGTGGGTCTGTGTATATCTATATCAGGGCTGGACCATTGACTATGGGACTCCTCAATTACCCCTAGGTCTAGCATCTTCTTTGCCTCTGACTGAATAGCCCCTCTTCTGGCTTTGTGGATCCTGTAATGTTTTATCTTAACGGCTATTCCCGGCTTGGTGACAATATCATGGGAAACCACCCTAGTTTTCCCTGGTACGCTGGAAAATACCCTTTCCCCTTCCCCTAATTCCTCCCCAATTGTGATTTTACCAGATTATATGTATCAATGTACCCCACCCTTTTTATTTGATGTATCCCCTTCCATAAATTCTGAAAAATGATTAATAAAAATTTAAGTAAAAAAAAAAAGAAGAAAAGAAAAAAAAGAAGAAAAGAAGAAGTAGAATAATAATAATAAGAAGAAGAAGTAGAAGAAGTAGAAGAAGTAGAAGAAGAAGAAGAAGTAGAAGAAGAAGAAGAAGTAGAAGTAGAAGAAGAAGAAGGCCTTGTTGATGTATTTCTGTTTATTAGTATTTTGTTTCCTTTCTTGTGAACCTTGTAACAGAAGTGTTTATCCTAAGCCCGTTAAGAGGTATTAACGGGCTGGCAATTAAACTACTTGCCACGTCCTATTTGCAAATGAAACTAATTATTGAACAGACAAGGGAAAGTTGGTTACAATTGCACACAGAAAAAATCCATAACAGAGTGTACTATATACGCTACTTTTAGTAAAGGTACAATTCCCCTAAAAAACAACCCCTCTTCAGAGTCCCATTTAAATGGGCATAACCCGATTTATTTATTTAGAATAAGTACAATGGGTGGGGAGCAGGGGGTCTCTGGAGATGAGCCCCATGTTAATTTCAGCTCTGGGGACGCCGTGCTTCCCCAGATACTTACCGGAGACGTCACGCTGGGTAATTCCTGGTGGTTAAATACAGTATCACCCGGCACGTAGGCCAATAGGAATAGGGCGACCAGAATTCAAAATGAAAAACCAGGAAACACATTAAAAATGTATTTATAAAACAAAAAAATAAATCACTGAAAAAATAAATATATCATTGTCTAATAGCTATTGGCGCGCAGACGTGAGTGCGGACTGTGCTTGATCGGTGAGCGCTTGCCGGTCGCTTATGCGCATGCGCCATCGACAGAAAACCGGGACAGAGGCCTAAAAACCGGGACGTCTGGTCACCCTACATAGATGGGCAGAAGGAGAAGCTTAGTGTTAAAGGCACAGCCTTTGAAGTGGGTTAGCCTGGTTGCCGTGTCCGCTCCCCTTGTGGCACAGGCAACCACAATAAAAGTGTGAGCTCTATGGGGCAGCGGCTCGCTGCGCCCGCCAAACTCTGTGTACGAACGCTGCCAGCGCTATACAAGAAAAACCGTGCTGCTATTAACTGAATAACTCGGTGAATCCCGGAGCGCTCGGGAGCTCTGAAACCGTAACCATGGTCCGTGGTGACCAATAATAACGCTGTATGCTGCTGCCTGTTGTGGCATTACATTGTCAATGTAACATCAATGCATTGCGCAGTGAAAGGGTTAATAGCGTCTGCCATATCCATCGCTCACCGGCTTAATCGGGGTTATTAAATCAGCGCTTTTTTTTTTTAACTTTATTTGTAACAGGATTTTTTTTATAGGCGACCCCCAGATCTCTTCCTCGGTCCTGTGACACCCACAAACTCCCCCCCCCCCCCGCAATTCCCCCGCTCAGGCCCTGGGCCCACCAGACACAAAATAGCGACGGGGTCAGGTCACAGTCCGACAGCCAATAGAAAATCTACTGGTGACCGAGCACCAGCTGAAAAATAACCCGAGGGGGGCTGGGGGGGGGGGGCGGACTGCTCCTTTAAAGTGTCCTAGCAGGAAAACCGGGGTAAAATCAGTGCAAAGTATTGCACCATTTGGTAAAGAGAAAGCGCCAATGACTATTTACTGGATTCCTTTCATTTGATGAATATGGTGATTATTTTTTGCCTGGTTATGCAGCCAGGTAACTTTAGTAAAAAGAAACAATATATTTAACTCTAAGGGGTCAGTGTATCATAGTTGGGTAACATACCCCTTACAGTGCCTTAAGGGTTTTCTGTGTATACAGTACGTGTGTATGCATATCTTTATTTCTATAACGCAATCCATGTACTTAGCGCGTCACAGCAGTAATACACGGGACATAATAATATAATACATGTACACAGCGTGTCACAGCAGTAATACACGGGACATAGTAATATATATAATACATGTACATAGCGTGTCACAGCAGTAATACACGGGACATAATAATATAATACATGTACATAGCGTGTCACAGCAGTAATACACGGCACATAGTAATATATATAATACATGTACATAGCGTGTCACAGCAGTAATACACGGGACATAGTAATATATATAATACATGTACATAGCGTGTCACAGCAGTAATACACGGGACATAGTAATATAATACATGTACACAGCGTGTCCCAGCGGTAATACACGGGACATAATAATATAATACATGTACATAGCGTGTCACAGCAGTAATACACGGGACATAGTAATATAATACATGTACACAGCGTGTCCCAGCAGTAATACACGGGACATAATAATATAATACATGTACATAGCGTGTCACAGCAGTAATACACGGGACATAGTAATATAATACATGTACACAGCGTGTCCCAGCAGTAATACACGGGACATAATAATATAATACATGTACACAGCGTGTCACAGCAATAATACACGGGACATAGTAATATAATATATGTACATAGCGTGTCACAGCAGTAATACACGGGACATAATAATATAATACATGTACACAGCGTGTCACAGCAATAATACACGGGACATAGTAATATAATACATGTACATAGCGTGTCACAGCAGTAATACACGGGACATAATAATATAATACATGTACACAGCGTGTCACAGCAATAATACACGGGACATAGTAATATAATACATGTACATAGCGTGTCACAGCAGTAATACACGGGACATAATAATATAATCCACGTACATAGCGTGTCACAGCAATAATACACGGGACATAGTAATATAATACATGCACACAGCGTGTCACAGCAGTAATACACGGGACATAGTAATATACAGTGTTCGACAATTAATGATAACCACACGCCCGTGGCGAGTGGATTTAGGCCGCTGCTGCGGCTCTATGAATTCCCCTGCTCGCGCCAATTTTTTTTATTTTTATAAATAAATAAGTAATCTCCATCCCTGATTGGCCTGACGCGAGGAAGAGGGCCGGCTGGCAGCTCTGGGTCAGCCCCTCCCCTCCCTCTGCACCCGATGCCAGCTTGCTGCCCGGGGCGGGATGTAGGCTGGGAAGGGGGGTCCCCGGATGTAGGCTGGTAGGGGGGGGTCCCCGGATGTAGGCTGGGAGGGGGGGGGGGTCCCCGGATGTAGGCTGGGAGGGGGGGGGTCCCCGGATGTAGGCTGGGAGGGGGGGGGGTCCCCGGATGTAGGCTGGGAGGGGGGGTCCCCGGATGTAGGCTGGGTCCCCGGATGTAGGCTGGGAGGGGGGGTCCCCGCAGCTGCTGTGCAGGGCTGGAAGACAAGGTTGGCGCTTCCCCTCTGTCCCACGCTCCTTTGGCACCCGCGCGGGCAGGGTAATAGGAGCAGGGAAGAAGGGAAGCAGCCTGGTGGGAGGTAGAGGGAGGGGGGTGCGCGTGCACACGCGCTGGAGGGGGGGAAGGGTTTTTTGGCAAAGTTCCCTGCTGGCCTCCGATCCCCCCCGCAACTAATGCCGACCTCCTGTCTGGCTGCCTGACCCCCCCAGCATGGCTGCCTGACCCCCCCAGCATGGCTGCCTGACCCCCCTCCTGGCTGCACCGTGCGCCTGTTCGGCTGCCCCCCCGCTGGTCCCCGATCCTCCCGCTGGTCCCCCGATCCTCCCGCTGGCCCCCCCGATCCTCCCGCTGGCCCCCCCCGATCCTCCCGCTGGCCCCCCCCCCCGATCCTCCCGCTGGCCCCCCGATCTTCCCGCTGGCCCCCTATCCTCCCGCTGGCCCCCTATCCTCCCGCTGGCCCCCCGATCCTCCCGCAACTCCTGCCCGATCCCCTGGCATGTGGAGCACCATGTGGAGGACAAGCAGGCCCTGGAGGAACAGGTAGGCCCCCTCCCTTCCAATAAATACCAACCCAGTCACCCACCCAGTGCGTGTGTCTGTGAGTGTGGGTGGGTGGGTGTGGGTGAGTGTGTGTGTGTTTGTATTTGTGTGGGTGTCTGTGAGTGTGGGTGTCTGTGAGTGTGGGTGTCTGTGTCTGTGAGGGTGTGTGGCTGGGTGTGTGTGTCTGTGGGTGTGTGTATCTGAGTGTGTGGGTGTCTGTGAGTGTGGGTGGGTGTGTTTGTGTGTATTTGTGTGTCTGTGAGTGTGGGTGTGTGTCTGTGAGTGGGTGTGTGTGTCTGTGAGTGTCTGCAAGTGTGCATGTGTCTGTGAGTGTGTGTCTGTGAGTGTATGTGTCTGTGAGTGTATGTGTCTGTGAGTGTGTGTCTGTGAGTGTGTGTCTGTGAGTGTCTGTGAGTGTGTGTGTGTGTGTCTGTGTGTGTGTGCCTGTGAGTGTCTGTGAGTGTGTGTGTGTGTGTGTGTCTCTGTGTGTGTGTGCCTGTGAGTGTCTGTGAGTGTGTGTGTGGGTGTGTTTGTGTCCGTGTTTGTGTCTGTGTGTGTGTGTTTGTGTCTGTGTGTGTGGGTGTGTGCCTGTGAGTGAGTGTGTGTGTCTGTGAGTGTGTGTCTGTGAGTGTGTGTCTGTGAGTGTGTGTGTGTGTGAGTGTTTGTGTGTGTGTGTTTGAGTCTAAGTGTATGTGAGTGTTTGTGTGTGTGCGTGTGTGTTTGAGTCTGAGTGTATGTGTCTGTGAGTGTATGTGTCTGTGAGTGTATGTGTGAGTGTGTGTGTGTGTGTGTCTGTGAGTGTATGTGTCTGTGAGTGTTTGTGTGAGTGTGTCTGTGTTTGTGAGTGTGTCTGTGTGTGTTTGTGTGTCTGTGTCTGTGAGTGTATGTGTCTGAGTGTATGTGTCTGTGAGTGTATGTGTCTGTGAGTGTTTGTGTGAGTGTTTGTGTGAGTGTGTCTGTGTGTGTGTCTGTGTGTGTGTCTGTGTGTGTGTCTGTGTGTGTCTGTGTGTGTCTGTGTGTGTGTCTGTGTGTGTGTCTGTGTGTGTGTCTGTGTGTGTGTCTGTGTGTGTGTCTGTGTGTGTTTGAGTCTGAATGTATGTGAGTGTTTGTGTGTGTGTGTGTGTTTGAGTCTGTAAGTGTGTCTGTGAGTGTATGTGTCTGTGAGTGTATGTGTCTGTGAGCGTTTGTGTGAGTGTGTGTGTCTGTGTGTGTGTGTGTGTCTGTGAGTATTTGTGTGTGTGTCTGTGTGTGTGTTTGAGTCTGAGTGTATGTGAGTGTTTGTGTGTGTGCGTGTGTGTTTGAGTCTGTGAGTGTATGTGTCTGTGAGTGTTTGTGTGTGTCTGTGAGTGTGTATCACCCTCTCACCCTCTCCCTGTGTCGCCCTCTCCCTGTGTCACCCTCTCCCTGTGTCACCCTCACCCTTTCCCTGTCGCCCTCGCCCTCTCCCTGTGTCGCCCTCTCTCTGTGTCGCCCTCTCCCTGTGTCGCCCTCATCCTGTGTCGCCCTCTCCCTGTGTCGCCCTCGCCCTTTCCCTGTCGCCCTCGCCCTGTCACCCTCTCTCTGCCGCACTCTCTCTGTCTTTGTCTCTCATTCTCTCTGTGTGTGTGTTCTCTCTATCTCTCTGTGTCTCTCTTGTTCTCTCTCTCTCTCTCTCTCTCGTTCTCCGTGTGTCTCTCTTTCTCCGTGTGTCTCTCTTTCTCCGTGTGTCTCTCTTTCTCCGTGTGTCTCTCTTTCTCCGTGTGTCTCTCTTTCTCCGTGTGTCTCTCTTTCTCCGTGTGTCTCTCTTTCTCCGTGTGTCTCTCTTTCTCTGTGTGTCTCTCTTTCTCCGTGTGTCTCTCTTTCTCCGTGTGTCTCTCTTTCTCCGTGTGTCTCTCTTTCTCTGTGTGTCTCTCTTTCTCTGTGTGTCTCTCTCTCTCTGTGGGTCTCATATCTCTCTCTCTCTGTGGGTCTCATATCTCTCTCTCTCTGTGGGTCTCATATCTCTCTTTCTCTCATATTTCTCTTTCTCTCATTTCTCTCTCTTTCTCTCATATCTCTCTTTCTCTCATATCTCTCTCTGTCTCTTTCTCTGTGTGTCTCTGTCTCTTTCTCTGTGTGTCTCTGTCTCTCTCTGTGTGTGTGTGCGTCTCTCTCTCTGCGTCTCTCTCTCTCTGCGTCTCTCTCTCTCTGCGTCTCTCTCTCTCTTCGTCTCTCTCTCTCTTCGTCTCTCTCTCTCTTCGTCTCTCTCTCTCTTCGTCTCTCTCTCTGCGTCTCTCTCTCTCTGCGTCTCTCTCTCTCTGCGTCTCTCTCTGTCTCTTTCTCTGTGTCTCTTTCGCTCTCTCTGGATCTCTTAGTTACCCTATATATCTTAACTGCCCTATACTACACCGAAATAACCTAGACTGCTTTATTCCAGCTCTGACTCAAGCTTCACACGGAAGACATCGGAACCCCCCCTAACCCAGAAGACAGGTAAGGAACACCTCCCCTCCAATATATAACATTGCGGGAATGAGGTACCTGGACATTGAGGGACTGCGGATCAGGTAAGATCCCAGGCGAGATTGCTTCTTTAGATATTGTGAAGCGGGGACGTCCAGACACTGGTTAAGGGGTTCAGGAAACTAGTCATTCACACCTGGCTTTTATTTCTAGATCCGACATTTACACACACACACACACACACACACACACACACACACACACACACACACACACACACACACACACACACACACACACACACGTAACAAGGACTAATTGTAGTATAATGTAATACAATAAATTCATTTATGTCAAAAACGAATGTTGTTCTGACTAGGAATTTATTAAATGTATTTTATTTATATATTTTATTTAAAAGCAGGGTTGGGGGCGGGACTAGGGGCGGGGTTGGGGGCGGGACTAGGTGGCGAGTAGATTTTTTGGTTGGGCGAGTAGATTTTTGGGTGATTTGTCGAACCCTGGTAATATATATATAATACATGTACATAGCGTGTCTCAGCAGTAATACACGGGACATAATAATATAATCCATGTACATAGCGTGTCACAGCAGTAATACACAGGACATAATAATATAATCTATGTACATAGCGTGTCACAGCAGTAATACACGGGACATAATAATATAATCCATGTACATAGCGTGTCACAGCAGTAATACGCGGGACATAATAATATAATCCATGTACATAGCGTGTCACAGCAGTAATACACGGGACATAATAATATAATACATGTACATAGCACGTCCCAGCAGTAATACACAGGACATAATAATATAATACATGTACATAGCGTGTCACAGCAGTAATACACGGGACATAATAATATAATCCATGTACATAACGCATCCCAGCAGTAATACACGGGACATAATAATATAATCCATGTACATAGCGTATCACAGCAGTAATACACGGGACATAATAATATAATCCATGTAGATAGCGTGTCACAGCAGTAATACACGGGACATAATAATATAATCCATGTACATAGCGCGTCCCAGCAGTAATACACGGGACATAATAATATAATCCATGTACATAGCGTGTCACAGCAGTAATACACGGGACATAATAATATAATCCATGTACATAGCGTGTCCCAGCAGTAATAAACGGGACATAATAATATAATACATGTACATAGCGTGTCACAGCAGTAATACACGGGACATAATAATATAATACATGTACATAGCGTGTCACAGCAGTAATACACGGGACATAATAATATAATCCATGTACATAGCGTGTCACAGCAGTAATACACGGGACATAATAATATAATCCATGTACATAGCCTGTCCCAGCAGTAATACACGGGATATAATACATGTACATAGCGTGTCACAGCAGTAATACACGGGACATAATAATATAATACATGTACATAGCGTGTCACAGCAGTAATACACAGGAGATAATAATATAATCCATGTACATAGCGTGTCACAGCAGTAATACACAGGAGATAATAATATAATCCATGTACATAGCGTGTCACAGCAGTAATACACAGGAGATAATAATATAATACATGTACATAGCGTGTCACAGCAGTAATACACAGGAGATAATAATATAATACATGTACATAGCTTGTCACAGCAGTAATACACGGGACATAATACATGTACATAGCGTGTCGCAGCAGTAATACACAGGAGATAATAATTAATACATGTACATAGTGTGTCACAGCAGTAATACACGGGAGATAATAATATAATCCATGTACATAGCATGTCCCAGCAGTAATACACAGGAGATAATAATTTAATACATGTACATAGCGTGTCACAGCAGTAATACACGGGACATAATAATATAATCCATGTACATAGCGTGTCACAGCAGTAATACACGGGACATACTAATATAATCCATGTACATAGCGTGTCACAGCAGTAATACACGGGACATAATAATATAATCCATGTACATAGCGTGTCCCAGCAGTAATACACGGGACATAATAACATAATACATGTACATAGCGTGTCACAGCAGTAATACACGGGACATAATAATATAATCCATGTACATAGCGTGTCACAGCAGTAATACACAGGACATTATAATATAATCCATGTACATAGCGTGTCACAGCAGTAATACACGGGACATTATAATATAATCCATGTACATAGCGTGTCACAGCAGTAATACACGGGACATAATAATTTAATACATGTACATAGCGTGTCACAGCAGTAATACACGGGACATAATAATATAATCCATGTACATAGCGTGTCACAGCAGTAATACACAGGAGATAATAATTTAATACATGTACATAGCGTGTCACAGCAGTAATACACGGGACATAATAATATAATCCATGTACATAGCGTGTCACAGCAGTAATACACAGGAGATAATAATTTAATACATGTACATAGCGTGTCACAGCAGTAATACACGGGACATAATAATATAATCCATGTACATAGCGTGTCCCAGCAGTAATACACAGGAGATAATAATTTAATACATGTACATAGCGTGTCCCAGCAGTAATACACAGGAGATAATAATTTAATACATGTACATAGCATGTCACAGCAGTAATACACAGGACATAATAATATAATCCATGTACATAGCGTGTCCCAGCAGTAATACACGGGACATACTAATATAAACCATGTACATAGCGTGTCACAGCAGTAATACACTGGACATAATAATATAATCCATGTACATAGCGTGTCCCAGCAGTAATACACGGGACATAATAATATAATCCATGTACATAGCGTGTCCCAGCAGTAATACACGGGACATAATAACATAATACATGTACATGGCGTGTCACAGCAGTAATACACGGGACATAATAATATAATCCATGTACATAGCGTGTCACAGCAGTAATACACAGGACATTATAATATAATCCATGTACATAGCGTGTCACAGCAGTAATACACGGGACATTATAATATAATCCATGTACATAGCGTGTCACAGCAGTAATACACGGGACATAATAATATAATCCATGTACATAGCGTGTCACAGCAGTAATACACAGGAGATAATAATTTAATACATGTACATAGCGTGTCAAAGCAGTAATACATGGGACATAATAATATAATCCATGTACATAGCGTGTCACAGCAGTAATACATAGGACATTATAATATAATCCATGTACATAGCGTGTCACAGCAGTAATACACGGACATAATAATATAATCCATGTACATAGCGTGTCACAGCAGTAATACACAGGAGATAATAATTTAATACATGTACATAGCGTGTCACAGCAGTAATACACGGGACATAATAATATAATCCATGTACATAGCGTGTCCCAGCAGTAATACACAGGAGATAATAATTTAATACATGTACATAGCGTGTCACAGCAGTAATACACAGGACATAATAATATAATACATGTACATAGCGTGTCACAGCAGTAATACACAGGACATTATAATATAATCCATGTACATAGCGTGTCACAGCAGTAATACACGGGACATTATAATATAATCCATGAACATAGCGTGTCACAGCAGTAATACACGGGACATAATAATATAATCCATGTACATAGCGTGTCCCAGCAGTAATACACGGGACATAATAATATAATCCATGTACATAGCGTGTCACAGCAGTAATACATGGGACATAATAATATAATCCATGTACATAGCGTGTCACAGCAGTAATACACGGGACATAATAATATAATCCATGTACATAGCGTGTCACAGCAGTAATACACGGGGCATAATAATATAATCCATGTACATAGCGTGTCCCAGCAGTAATACACGGGACATAATAATATAATCCATGTACATAGCGTGTCACAGCAGTAATACACGGGACATAGTAATATAATACATGTACATAGCGTGTCACAGCAGTAATACACGGGACATAGTAATATAATACATGTACATAGCGTGTCACAGCAGTAATACACGGGACATAATAATATAATCCATGTACATAGCGTGTCCCAGCAGTAATACACAGGACATAATATAATACATGTACATAGCGTGTCCCAGCAGTAATACACGGGACATAATAATATAATACATGTATATAGCGTGTCACAGCAGTAATACACAGGACATAATAATATAATCCATGTACATAGCGTGTCCTAGCAGTAATACACGGGACATTATAATATAATACATGTACATAGCGTGTCACAGCAGTAATACACGGGACATAATAATATAATCCATGTACATAGAGTGTCACAGCAGTAATACACGGGACATAATAATTTAATACATGTACATAGCGTGTCACAGCAGTAATACACGGGACATAATAATATAATCCATGTACAAAGCGTGTCACAGCAGTAATACACAGGACATTATAATATAATCCATGTACATAGCGTGTCACAGCAGTAATACATGGGACATTATAATATAATCCATGTACATAGCGTGTCACAGCAGTAATACACGGGACATAATAATATAATCCATGTACATAGCGTGTCACAGCAGTAATACACAGGACATTATAATATAATCCATGTACATAGCGTGTCACAGCAGTAATACATGGGACATTATAATATAATCCATGTACATAGCGTGTCCCAGCAGTAATACACAGGACATAATAATATAATCCATGTACATAGCGTGTCACAGCAGTACTACACGGGACATAATAACATAATACATGTACATAGCGTGTCACAGCAGTAATACATGGGACATAATAATATAATCCATGTACATAGCGTGTCCCAGCAGTAATACACAGGACATAATAATATAATCCATGTACATAGCGTGTCCCAGCAGTAATACACAGGACATAATAATATAATACATGTATATAGCGTGTCACAGCAGTAATACACGGGACATAATAATATAATACATGTACATAGTGTGTCACTGCAGTAATACACGGGACATAATAATATAAAATAGGAATAAGCGCTTCAGTCATAAAAGTAACATTGGGAAAGGGAGTCCCTGCCCCGAAGAGCTTACAATCTAAGTTTACAAATCTGTGTCAAATTAACTTCTTGATCAAGTCTCTTAAAGTTGTCAATTTATAGAAATGGTTCAAAGACCTTGAAATCAGCAATACATTTATTTTTGTTTTTTTAGTTGAACCAGGGGAGTCTCCGCAGTTGCACCCCATTAATTTCAGCTCCGGGGACCACTTGCTTCCGGAGATACTTACCTCCATATATATAAAACCTGTATTGCTGCTTTAAAGCTACAGACAAAGCAATATCCTACATGTGTGTTAAATAAATCAGTTCTGTACTATGAGAAAATACTTTTAGCATTTTTAAAACTACTCAGAATTACATTTTTTATCTATTATAATGTAACAAGCATTTTTTGTTTCTATAGCAACCATTTACAAAGTCACATCCCCTTCCTCTTCTGAAGCAGGCTCTGGCGCCTCCCTTTTTGAGCCCTGCCCTCTCTCTAGCAATGCACCAACTAGTATCTAGTGACAGCCTGGTCACATGATCTTCCCCTCTTCTGCTGCACTGTCGGCCATTTAGTGAACCCCTGTGCCGAATTTTCGCCGATTGATCACAGGAGAACAGGTTGTCAACTTAGCTAATTACATATCATTGTGTGGATGGTATGGATGCACATATTAAAAGGGGGAAAAAATAAAACTAAAACGCAGTGGGGACTGCTGCTTTAAACCTCACAGGTTTTTATTGGTACGAAGAAAAGTGAAAAACATATTTATTTATTTTAGTACATACCGTTAACATCTGTACGCCTCGTGCAGTCCGTTTCTGTGCAGCAAAAAAGACAGAAAAATACTCATTTTTGATGCTGCTGACGCAGATGGAGAGATCAGGGTAATACAGAGACGCACACAGCGCAAACCGCAATGAGATTTACATTAAACGGCCCGGTTTTTAGCTTTGCCCTGTCCGGACTCCCTTAAAAAACCCTCTTAAAACCGTAAAAATAGGCACTGCCGGTTATCGATCATATCAAAGAGTAAACAGTGTGATTGTATTGGTAACCTAATTACCGGCAGCTATACGTAATACAGTAATGCGCGGTATACTACGAGTGCTGCGGGAGTTTATTTTAGGTTAAGAAATAAATCCATACAGTGTACATGGGAACGCTCCTATTAGACAAATACCATTATAATATTTATGTTTAAGTGAGGACATTTATTTAATAAATAACTAGCTGAAAGTATCCGTCATGGGTCGGTAATTCTTAGCAATCAACCTCATCCTTCCCCTCCTCCTCACCCCCTACCCCTCCTCCTCACCCCTCTACCCCACATCCTTCCCCTCCTCCTCTCACCCAACTACCCCACATCCTTCCCCTCCTCCTCTCACCCCCTACCCCTCATCCTTCCCCTCCTCCTCACCCCTCTACCCCACATCCTTCCCCTCCTCCTCTCACCCAACTACCCCACATCCTTCCCCTCCTCCTCTCACCCCCTACCCCTCATCCTTCCCCTCCTCCTCACCCCTCTACCCCACATCCTTCCCCTCCTCCTCTCACCCACCTAACCCACATCCTTCCCCTCCTCCTCTCACCCCCTACCCCTCATCCTTCCCTTCCTCCTCACCCCCCTACCCCTTAACCTTCCCCTCCTCCTCACCCCCCTACCACTCATCTTTCCCCTCCTCCACTCACCCCTACCCTCATCCTTCCCCTTCTCCTCACCCCCCTACCCTTCATCCTTCCCCTCCTCCTCTCACCCCTACCCCTCATCCTTCCCCTTCTCCTCACCCCCCTACCCTTCATCCTTCCCCTCCTCCTCTCACCCCCTACCCCTTATCCTTCCCCTCCTCCTTCCATTCCTCTTCTCACCCTCTACCCCTCATCCTTCCCCTCCTCCTCTCACCCCCTTTCCCTCCTCCTCACCCCCTCTACCCCTCATCCTTCCCTTCCTCCTCTCACCCCCCTAGCCCTCATCCTTCCCCTCCTCCTCTCACCCCACTACCCCTCATCCTTCCAATCCTCCTCTCACCCCTCCTCCTTACCTTCCTCCTCGCTTCCCCCTGCCCCTCATCTTTCCCTTCCTCCTCTCACCCCCTTTCCCTCCTCTCACCCCCCTAGCCCTCATCCTTCCCCTCCTCCTCTCACCCCCCCTACCCCTCATCCTTCCCTTCCTCCTCTCACCCCATAGCCCTCATCCTTCCCCTCCTCCTCTCACTCCTACCCCTCATCCTTCCCCTCCTCCTCTCACTCCTACCCCTCATCCTTCCCTTCTCCTCTCACTCCTACCCCTCATCCTTCCCCTCCTCCTCTCACTCCTACCCCTCCTTCTCTCACTCCTACCCCTCATCCTTCCCTTCTCCTCTCACTCCTACCCCTCATCCTTCCCCTCCTCCTCTCACTCCTACCCCTCTACCTTCCAATCCTCCTCTCACCCCCTTACCCCTCATCCTTCCCCTCCTCCCACTCATCCTTCCCCTCCTCCCCCTCATTCTTCCCCCTCCTCCTCATCCTTCCCCCTCCTCCTCCTCACCCCCTACCCCTCATCCTTCTCTTCCGCCTCTCACCCCCTACCCCTCATCCTTCCCCTCCTCCTCTCACCCCCCTACCCCTCATCATTCCCTTCCTTATCTCATCCCCTACCTCTCAACTTTCCCCTCCTACCCCTCATCCTTCCATTCCTCCTCTCACCCCCCTACCCCTCATCATTCCCTTCCTTGTCTCATCCCCTACCTCTCAACTTTCCCCTCCTCCGCCTCCTCTCACCCCCCTACACCTCATCCTTCCCCTCCTCCTCTCACCCCCTTTCCCTCCTCCTCACCCCCTCTACCCCTCATCCTTCCCTTCCTCCTCTCACCCCCCTAGCCTTCATCCTTCCCCTCCTCCTCTCACCCCCTACCCCTCATCCTTCTCCTCCTCCTCTCACTCCTACCCCTCATCCTTCCAATCCTCCTCTCACCCCTCTACCCTTCATCCTTTCCCTCATCCCCCTCATCCTTCCCCCTCCTCACACCCCCTACCCCTCATCCTTCCCCCTCCTCCTCTCACCCCCATACCCCTCATCCTTTCCCTCCTCCCCCTCATCCTTCCCCGCCTCCCCCTCATTCTTCCCCCTCCTCCTCATCCTTCCCCCCCCTCCTCCTCACCCCTACCCCTCATCCTTCCCCCTCCTCCTCTCACCCCCATACCCCTCATCCTTTCCCTCCTCCCCCTCATCCTTCCCTTCCTCCTCTCACCCCTCTACACCTCATCCTTCCCTTCCTCCTCTCACCCCCCTACCCCTCATCCTTCCCTTCCTCCTCTCACCCCCGTACACCTCATCCTTCCCTTTCTCCTCTCACCCCCGTACACCTCATCCTTCCCTTTCTCTTCTCACCCCCTACCCCTCATCCTTCCCTTCCTCCTCTCACCCCCTACCCCTCATCCTTCCCTTCCTCCTCTCACCCCCGTACACCTCATCCTTCTCTTTCTCCTCTCACCCCCGTACACCTCATCCTTTCCTTCCTCCTCTCACCCCCCTACCACTCATCATTCCCTTCCTTGTCTCATCCCCTACCTCTCATCTTTCCCCTCCTCCGCCTCCTCTCACCCACCTACCCCACATCATTCCCTTCCTCCTCACCCCTAGCTCTCATCCTTCCCGTCCTCCTCTCACCCCCTACCCCTCATCCTTTCCTTTATTCCTCTCACCCCCTACACCTCATCCTTCCCTTCCTCCTCACCCTACCCCTCATCCTTCCCCTCCTCCTCTCACCCTCTACCCCTCATCCTTCCCTTCCTCCTCTCACCCCCTACCCCTCATCCTTCCCCGCCTCCTCTCACCCTCTACCCCTCATCCTTCCCTTCCTCCTCTCACCCTCTACCCCTCATCCTTCCCTTCCTCCTCTCACCTCTACCCCTCATCCTTCCCCCTCCTCCTCTCACCCCCTTACACCTCATCCTTCTCTTCCTCCTCTCACCCCATCCTTCTCTTCCTCCTCTCACCCCCCACCCCTGATCCTTCCCCTCCTCCTCTCACCACCCTACCCCTCATCCTTCCCCTCCTCCTCTCACCCCCCTACACCTCATCCTTCCCCTCCTCCTCTCACCACTCTACCCCTCATCCTTCCCCTCCTCCCCCTCATCCTTCCCCCTCCTCCCTCTCATCTTTCCCTTCCTCCGCCTCCTCTCACCCCCCTACATGTCATCCATTCCCTTCCTCCTCACCCCTAGTCCTCATCCTTCCCCTCCTCCTCTCATGCTTCCCCCTCCTCTCACCCCTAGCCCCCATCCTTCCCCCTCCTCCTCTCAGCCCCCTACACCTCATCTTTCCCTTTCTCCTCTCACCCCCCTATCCCTCATCCTTCCCCTTCCTCCTCTCACCCTACACCTCATCCTTCCCTTCCTCCTTACCCCTAGCCCTCATCCTTCCCCTTCTCCACTCACCCCCACCCCTCATCCTTCCCTTCCTCCTCTCCCCCCCACCCCTCATCCTTCCCTTCCTCATCTCACCCCCTAGCCCTCATCCTTCCCCTCCTCCTCTCACCCCCCTACCCCTCATCCTTCCCCTCCTCCTCTCACCCCCCTACACCTCCTCCTTCCATTCCTCCTCTCACCCTCTACCCCTCATCCTTCCCCCTCCTCCTCCCAGCCCCCACCCCTCATCCTTCCCCCTCACCCTCATCCTTCCCCTCCTCATCTCACCCCTCTACACCTCATCCTTCTCTTCCTCTTCTCCCCCCCACCCCTCATCCTTCCCTTCCTCCTCTCACCCCCTAGCCCTCATCCTTCCCCTCCTCCTCTCACCCCCTACCCCTCCTCCTCTCACCCCCTACCCCTCATCCTTCTCTTCCTCCTCTCACCCCTCTACACCTCATCCTTCCCTTCCTCCTCTCACCCCCTACACCTCATCCTTCCCTTCCTCCTCTTACCCCCCTACCCCTCATCATTCCCTTCCTTGTCTCAACCCCCTACCTCTCATCTTTCCCCTCCTCCGCCTCCTCTCATCTCCTATCCCTCATCCTTCCCTTCCTCCTCACCCCCTACCCCTCATCCTTCCCTTCCTCCTCTCACCCCCTACCCCTCATCCTTTCCTTCCTCCTCTCCCCTACCCCTCATCTTTCCCTTCCTCCTCTCACCCCCTACCCCTTATCTTTCCCTTCCTCATCTCACCCACCTACCCCTCATCCTTCCCTTCCTCCTCTCACCCTCCTACCTCTCATCCTTCCCCTCCTCCTCTCACCCCCCTACGCTCATCCTTCCCCTCCTCCTCATCCTTCCCCTCCTCCTCATCCACCCCCTCCTCCTCATCCACCCCCTCCTCCTCATCCACCCCCTCCTCCTCATCCACCCCCTCCTCCTCATCCACCCCCTCCTCCTCATCCACCCCCTCCTCCTCATCCACCCCCTCCTCCTCATCCACCCCCTCCTCCTCATCCATCCCCTCCTCCTCATCCATCCCCTCCTCCCCATCCTTCCCCTCCTCCTCATCCATCCCCTCCTCCTCCTCATCCATCCACCCCCTCCCATCACTTTCCTTTAATACCTTATGATGTCCCCAATTCTTCCCGCCTCTCTCTCCCTCTCCCGCATTCTTACTTTCTCCTCTCTTTCTTTCTTCTTTCTCTGTCTGCATTCTGTGTAAACTTTATAGTTATCTGACTGTCCTTATCTGCCACCAGGCTGTGTGCATTATGATGTCACGTCCCAGGTACACGGTCTACCAGGTACAACACCCAGGGGCTTAGAAAAATTGTAATAACTCATAGAATTAAAAATAGAACGTATTCAATTGTATCCAAACACAGAGACCAACCTGCTCTTCATCTGAGGAACCGTCGTACAAAATGTGGTTACGATACTTTTCCAAATGCATAGCGAAGAGACAGACAGGGTTCCCAAATACATAGGAGACTGGTGAATATATCCCAGTTTCTACGTCTGAAAATCTGGCCACCCGAATTAGAATAGCAAGAAAAAACAACGCCCGCTTTAACGGCAATAACAATACCCACTGATTCCCCCACAGCTGCGTATATATGCAATTCCAAACGCAGATAGCGCTGCTGCCCCAACGATGCATACTTATCCCCCATTAACGCCATTGTTCACTCACTGCCGTGATCTTTAAATACACACAATTCAGTGCTCCAGTTAGAGACAAATCCGAACATATGAGACGCAAATAGATTGCCACAATTAGAAGCACGCTCTCTTTGTTCTCCGGCGTTATTGTCGTACTCAGACTGTGGCGATGATCGGGAGTCATACTTTTTTTCCTTTTAGAAAAATCACACTGGCGGCCATATTTAGGAATTCCGAGCAAAAGATATGGTTTTCCACGAGATCGGGATGCAAGTGGATCAGCAGCTTAGTGGTAGAAGGGCTGCCTTGGAAGTGGGTGAAACTCGTTTGACTACCAGTGTATCAGCCTTGTGACTTTGGGGGAGGTCATATTATCGCCCTGTACCTGAGAATTAGATTGTAAGCTATTTGGGGGCAGATACAGCGCTCTGTACAGTACATTGTCGGCACTATATAAGGATTAATAAAACGGTATCATATCTATCTATTAAGTGTCCGGGAGGTTAAAATGGAGCTCTCCCCAGAGCCCAGTGCAGTCTCACGGTTACCTTGAGGTTATTTTTTTGAGGAGCAGGACATGCCGGGGGGGAAGATATTAACATTACACCAGTTACATTAAAATGTGGGGGGAATTGGTGGTTTAGAGCAGGGGTGTGCAAATGGGGGGTTAGTGAGGGGTGGGCAAAGTACCCCCGCGGGGCCACAGCCCGTCACAAATAGGGACCCGCTCCCCGGCAGAGGCAGCAATGCGGCTTACCCGTCCCGGTGGTCCTAATACAGAAGTAAGGACCGGCCAGAAGCAGGCCCAACGTCCATAATCCCCGGCGGGGTGGGCTCCCACCTCTGCTGCTGCTCGTGCCACAAGTAGAGGAGTGAGGAGGGGAGTGAGGAGAGTGAGGAGAGGAAGGGGAGAAGGAGAGGAAGGGGAGGTGAGAGGTGAGGGGAGGAAGGGAGTGAGAGGAGAGGGAGTGAGGGGAGAAGGAGAAGAAGGGGGTGAGGGGAGAGGGAGTGAAAGAGGAGAGAAAGGGAGTGAGAGAGGAGAAGGAGTGAAGGGGTAAGGGGAGGAGTGGAAGGGAGCGAGGGGAGGAGGAGAGGAAGGGGGTGAGGGGAGGAGGAAAGGAAGGGGTGAGAGAGAAGGTAGTGATAATTAATATAGAAGGGGGAGAAAGAGAGGATCAGGGAGAAGCAGGTGAGGAGGGGAGCTTTGGTAAGTTTTGAGAGCCGCAGACTTAATATAGATTCTACATTGTGTGGCCTGCGAAGCTCACCAAAGCTCGTCAAGTGGCCCTGCAGCCAAATTAATTGCCCACCCCATATGCAAGGGTTCACCAAAATAATGATCTATAGTGGCGGACACCAGGCAGTACCGCAGGGTCCTGAGCCCGTGTGGGGACTGCGCACTTAGTAAGGCCCCAAACTGCACATTAGCGCCGGGGGATATAGTTGTCAGTAACAGCAGGAACTTCGCTCCCCACAATGCTTTGCATCCACAGTAGCAGGGCATTGTGAGGTGTGACTTTGGAAACTCCCAGAGTGAGTGACAGCTATACCCCCCACGCTGCCTGCACACACTGAGGGGCAATTTAGGCTTAATACACTTAGGACACTATACTGCCGGGGATCCGTCACTCTTGTTACTGATAGTCTGATGAGTCGGCAATAAGATTTATTAATTAGGGGATCGCGGGACGAATATTTCCTGGCAGGAGGAGCACAACTGAAAGTAACGGCAGTACCATCCGCTCTGGGGGAAACAAAATGGAGATTTAAATCACACGGGCCAATAGAAAGCCGCAATGCCATCTGTCCCGGCTTCCTACTAGCCAATGTGACGCGGGGGTTTAAATACAAGGAAGAACGGGCGCTACCTATATTATATGTAACTTCACACCGGTCAGCACGGGGGACCCCCGCTTTCCTACCCCTGTACAAAAAAAGGGGGCTCCATAAAGAAAGGGGACCCCAATTAAATTATACCAGTTTTGCAGTCAGGAGACTCTGATAAATAAACCCCCTTAAAGGGGCAGTCCCTGCTAGGACCAAAATGACCTAAGGACTGTGTGTGTATGTGTGTGTCTGTATGTGTGTATGCGTGTGTGTGTGTGTTTAAATAATCATTTAAACTTTATTTAAACACTTCCGTGGTAAACAAAAGAGTTGGAGGGTTTTTCCCACTCTACATCTTATGTTTAAGCGATAAGACTTTGTCAGACCTTGTGTTGTTCTTCGTTTGCAGTTTATGAAGGCGACAAACATTATGTAGTTCCGTTTTCGGGGAGAAAAGCAAAACATATTCTTTTTTTTTTTTAAAGCTACAAGTAAGTAAAACTGTTTTTTTATAGCTGGTAAAAAAAAAAAAAAAAAAAAACAACAACTGCCCCTTGAATAATTACACTGCAAAGATACTGTACCTGTAGGGAAAAGAATATAGTGGGGATTACGTGGCTTACTTTCCAAAGACAGCTGGCGAGTTGCAGAACTGCATTTTTCCTTCACGTGCCATTTAAGGGCTCTGGGGACCTCTGGAAAGGAAAAGGAAAGATTATTATTATTAAATGACCGTACGTACCATACAGCAAATAATAATCCCACGGGCGCATTCACATGTCTCAGACAGGTCTATATCCCTACCTTTCCCCAGTATCATTTAGCATACAGTGCTTCCACTGAAGCTGAGGATTCTGGGAAATGACCTGCAGTCAGGTTTGCCATCTTCTGCTGAAGGCTAACCCGGAGATAAATGTTAAAAATCTTCTCTTACCGGAGATGTCTCCCTGCATCCTTCGGACATCCTCCCGGCATCTCCCCCTGCAACTCCCGTTGACATGGCTGCGCTGCGTCAAATGATGCCATGTTGCCACGACAACAGGATGCTAAGGGACGCTACACGGTGACAAGTTGCCATGATAATTGGATGCCTTATGGTGCGGAGGTGACACGTGACGCCACGTTGTCATGGCAATGGGCGTCACGTAGCATCCCGTTGTCATGGCAACGCGGCGCCATTTGACGGGAGTCACCGTGGGAGATGAAGGAGGATGCCGGGACGCGCCACTGCCACACGCCACCATCGCCCGGAGATTAACAAGGTAAACCCGTAGCCCTGAGATACGTGGCCAAAACCCGTAGTCTCCGGGTCAAATCCGGATTGGTGACAACACTGCCTGCCGTACGTAGCGTCAAACCGACCTGGAAAACGCTGGCAGGTCTCCATTCATGAAGCTCCAACAATGCTGTTTGTTTGGGTTTAATGGGAATTGTTTTTAATCTTTTACTTAAGAGCAATTCCTTCCTGTTTTTTTAGTATAAGTCTTACAAGTGCTAAACTTTTTGGGGACGCCCTGAGTCTAAGATCCTCAATGCTCTGTTTTGCACCAATCCTGCTTTCCTTGGTTCCAGCTGGGGGTCTCTGAAGCTGAACCGTGTAAATAACAGCTCCGGTGACCCCCTGATTCCCGGGATACAAGACATTAAACCTGCAGAGCTGCTCCTGGCATCCACTACAGAGGTGATTATCAGGGGGTCCCAGATGCTGAAATGAACAAGGTTCAGCTCCAGAGACCCCCTACTTCCAATCTAGGGGGCGGGGGGGAGATAATTTTTGGGGGAGCATCTGCTCCTTTAAATCAGCAACATTGTCTATAACAAAGATATCCATCACACACACACACACACACACACACACACACACACACACACACACACACACACACACACACACACACACACACACACACACACACACCATTGGACAGCAGTATATATATTATGCATAAAAACCTCTCCCATTCCCCTGGACAAACAATTGTGTCTGGCATAGGGGGCTCTGTGAACCCATCTGACACTTTTTGGATTTTGTTTTTACGCCCATTAGTTGAAACATGTCCCTCATATCTTTGGGATACAACAGTTTTTTTTTTTTAGATTTAACCAAATAGTATTGGATAAAAGGCCCATCAGAGGCACGTGATGTACAATCACTCTACATGAGCATCAACCGTAGGGAGGCCTGTCGGCGGCATGCTATTTTCTTTCTAGGGCGTAATCGCAGTGATTATTTCGTTACTTTCTTGCCTTTGTACCCACTCACAATCATTTTGTTTTCAAAAAGAAGTTTTATTTACAGAAACAAGGTGATGGATGCCACGGGTGTACCCTCCTATGCCAACCTATTCCTAGGGAGAAGGGAGGTAGTATTTTCAGGTGTCAATATTTCTGCTACTGCTCATGTTCTGTTGTGGTTGAGGTTCATTGACGACATCCTTATCCAGTGGGATGGTCTACAGGTGAAATTTCTGTCCTTCGTCAATTACCGCGACCAACAGAACATCAGGTTGACCAGTGTGTCAGATTCCACCCATGTCGACTTTTTTAGACTTAAGGATTTCAATTGATCCAAATGGACACCTAGAGACCGACATTCATCGAAAAGAGACCTCCACATATTCAGGACTACATGCCGCCAGTGCACAACCCTTTCACATATAGGGGATTCCTGTTGGAGATTTTTTAAGATTAAAACGTAACTGCTCTACCCCTTTTGTTTTTGACAACAGAGCGAATGCGTTGAGCACTGGGTCTCCATCGAGGGGATACAGTAATACAGTAATACAAAATGGTTTTAATAAAAGCAAATTCCGGGATGGCGAATCGCTGCTGATACCTTCTGTCATTAGTCCACCTTTAGATACATACTACAAGAACACTGACTTGTATTATTGATAGACACTGACTTAAGAACATTGCTAGGAGATAAAATAAGACTTACAGTAGGCGGGCCCCTAACTTGGCGGATACATTTGTACAAAGCCATTATCGCCCCCAAACTTTACAAACCTTTTTGTCACCAGTTGATAAAAAGGCTTTTTTTACTTGTAATAATTGCTACATACATGAAACCTAATCAAGAATTTTTCAACGAGTATGAAAAAATGTCAGACAATTCCTCAATGGCAAATCTAAGGGAGTTGTCTACTCCAGGGGTGCGCAAACTGGAGGGCGCGAGATTTTTCTGGGGGTGGAAGGGGGGGGGGGGGGCGTGGGCGGTTTCAGAGGCCCCACGTACTTCCCCAAGGCATTAAAATTAAATGCCGTGGGATCACGTGAGGCCTCTGCAACCTTAGCTGACAGAGATTCAGCCGGCGTCTGGACGCGTCTCCATGGCAATGCTGCGTCAAATTACGCCGTGGGGTCATGCGGCGTGATGTCATGCACGTGTTGCCATAGCAACGTGACGGGGTAACGTGATGTCACATGACGCGTGGGGGGGGAGCGAGCACCAGGGACACAAGGCAGGTGGGCGCAGGAGCAAAAGTTTGCGCACCCCTGCTCTACTCTATGATGACTAGGGAACTGAGAATCCACTTTTTGGAACACATTAGGAATATCAAAAACGCCCAACGAGATTTGATTGCAGGGAAAAAGATCACTGCAGAAGCCAGACACTTCATGGTTAATCATAAATTCGACATGTTTGTCCTTGACACAGTTTATCTGGGGATTAGAGGCAGAGACTGGGAGGGATCTCTGCTCTTACGAGAGTGTAGAGGGATCGTGAAACTGGGCACACTTATGCCTATGGGTTAAAATGATTATTTGGGGTTTTCTCTGTTCCTATAATGTGTTTTGCAGTCTTTTAATAAATGCCTGAGTTTCATTTTTGCAAGTGAAGAGCAAATCTCATCTTTGGCGCTTTTAATGTGAGATGTGTCATCAGCCGTCACGAGCCTACATCGTGGTTATTGGTCCACGTCACTGAGAGGACGGTACTTATACAGGCGACGCCCTTCTCATTGGAATTTAGCCCCTGGAAGAAGCGGTGGCGAAACGTACGTCGGTGGCTTTTCTATTCCCCTCTCCCTCATCGAGATGCAAAGACGCTTTGCCGCCTCGGCCTGACTTTTCTCACAAGAATTTATCCGGGACTCATTCGGCTAAGTATTACAGGCGTCATAGTTTCTTGACTATGGATATCAGTCACCCGACATTATTGGGTTTGGATTCGGGACTCTTCTCTGTACTACAGTACTGTGTGTGTGTGTGTGTGTGTGTGTAGTCCTCCTTGGGTATTGGTGTCTTTGTCACGTGCTTCTTTGCCGTGGTGTTATGGGGGATTCAGTGTGATTCCTCCCTTCACCTTTAATACAGAGTATACCACTATTCTATACTATCAGTGTGATTACACTTGTATCTGTTTGATATTAATATTAGGTTATGTGTTTTTGGCAGGTTATGTACTTAATGAATATTGAGGTGGCGTGGGATCAGTTTTTAATAGTTTTTTTTAGTGACTATTTAATTAATTGGTTTTTCTATACTGTACCCGAGTGCCCGGTCTGGGATACGTTTCTTCCTTCTGTGGTGTCTATATTATTGGTATGTATGTACATCTTTATTTATGTAGGGCCATCTATGTACATAGCGTGTCATTAATACACGTAACATAATAAAACAAAAAGGGAATAGCTTGAGACATAAAATTAACACAAGGAAAAAGTAGTCCCTGCCCGAAGAGCTTACAATCTAATTGGTAAGTAGGAAGAATGTACAGTAGGAAGGTGTTCTGGTAAGTGTGTATGCACGGGGCCACGGTCAATGTTTGAGGTGTATAGTATCAGCCATGGAGCTATTCATATGCTTCGTTAAGGAGGTGGGTTTTAAGACGACTCTTAAAAGTGGATTGTTACCCCTAAGGCTGCGGCCCCCGTCACTGCGTGCTGGCGCGCGTCGGAGCGCCTGGTGGCTCGTGCACCAGTTTCAGCTGTGACCTGTGGTTTGTGGCTGCGCGTCGGGAGAAGAGCAGGAGATGGGAGGGGGGGCGTAGCGGGGGCACAGCCATGATATCCCGCGGCTGGTTCGCCCTCATTGGCTGAACCGCTGCCGTGACGTGGCAAACGTTTGGGCGCCGCGCCAAAAAGCTTGTCTTTTGACAAAGGTGGTCGCGCATGGCGCAGGCACGCAGCAGCAGTGACTGGGGCCAGCCCCATAGAGGGCCGTATCTTGTTTGCGCCGCGCACGCCATAGCGCGAGCAGTGGGGACGAGGCCTTAGAAGCGCCAGTGGATTGATTTACAGCTTTATTTGGTTGGTTGCTTTTGGTACTAGATATTTAGGTATCTGTTTGCAGGATCTTCCATATGTTTGTATACTTACCTATATACATGCATACATACATACATACATACTGTACAGTGGCTATGGAGCGCATTTGAAGAAACGAGACAATCTCACAAGGGAACCTTACATGGTGCCTCAAAAGGACAGTTTTCGATCAGTGTACAGTATCTTGCCTGTCCTTATGTATGGGCGTGACGCGTAAAGAAGTTTGGAGAGAGGTATGCTGGGTATTACCCGAAGAGACAGGAATAAGAATGAATAGGTCTGCAAGCAACAGTCTGTGACATCATCACATCACCATGAAGTCATTAAAATGGCGGTGTGGCGGACATATCGCAAGAAGAAATGACCATCGTTGGACAAAGATGGAACTCGACTGGATTCCAAAAGAGATTAAAAATTACCAAAAGTATGATTGGGAGGATGAGATGAGAATGTGTGGGAGCGACGTGGGGAAGAGAGGCGGTAACTGCAGTACCTGGGAGATCACTGGGGAAGCTTCCGCCAGCAGTGGGGGGGACACTGGCTGGAGAGGATGATACACCACGGCTCTTCAACTTGCAGCCAACATACGGCCTTTAAGGGGTCCCTGGATCGTCTGCTAATTTCATTGTAGTTGTAACCAAGTACTGTACCTTTTTCTCACACAGACACACTTGTATGCTAAGTGAATTGAAATATATACGGTACAGATGTAATATATGCTTGCACATGTTTATGTATAATTATATTAAAATATTCTTGTGATATAGTGTGTGTATATATATATATATATATATATATATATATATATACACACACACATATTATACATACATTATACATAGATATACACACACACACACACACACACACACACACACACACACACACACACACACACACACACACACACACACCTATCTTAATATATAGTGCATGATAAAAAAAAACACTCAATTTGTTATCATATGCTATGAAATATGAGGTGCTATGGTATGTTTTTACTTTATCCTTCCAGGCTGAACAAACCGAGCACACGGCAGAACACGCAGAACATGCAGAACACGCAGAACATCCACCCACAATCCCCATCCTCGCAGTTTGTTCCGTCTGTGCAAGTTCAACATGGTGAGTTCAAGTCATTAGTTTTTATGATTCCCATCCCCGTCGCCAGAAAAACAATCAGTATATGCAAATTGGACATCAGAAAGATTGGGAGGGGGTCGGAAGGAGGTCAAGAGACTTATTACAATTCCGGCTGTAATTTCCTAATGGGTGACTCCGAATTTTTGGGGACCTGTTTTTGTGATGGCACAAACTGAACACCATGTACAGTAGAAGGGAAATGTGTGATATTATATTATATTTCTGATCCGAGAGAGATATATATATATATATATATATATATATATATATATATATATATATATATATATATATACATATATTTTTTTTTTCTGAAAATGAAGCAGGGGGTCTCAGGACAGGAGCGAAACCCCATTAATTTCAGCTCCGGGGACCCCCTGCTTGCAGAGATACATAACTCCGTACGGTGCCGGTAGCTGCTCCGGCTCAGCTAGCTGGCATTGTGGGGATCACGTAATAACCGCTTGCTAAGCTCCCAGGCACTGTGGGCAAATGTCATGTAGGAGCTTTAAACCCCACCTAGCTCAGCTGGGGCAGCTTCCAGCGCCCCCCTCGGAGGTAAATATCTCCGGAAGCAGGGGGTCCCCTGAGCTGAAATTATTGGGGTTCAGCTCAGAAGACCTCCCCGCTTCAATCCTGCGTAAAAAAATAAAAATAAAGAATAAATAAATAAATAATAATAATAAGTACTTTAATTGTTCCTTTAGAGCAGCGTTTCCCAAATGGTGGGTCGCGACCCGGCACCGGGCCACGGCACCAAAATTGCCGGGTCGCAGAGAGGCTGGCCGCGAGGTGTCTCCCGTCCCCCCCGCTCAAGTTCAAAAAAAATGGCGGCGATTCCTCCCGCGGTCCCGCGCGCTTGCGCAGGGCAAGCAGGGCCCGCTCCCTTCCTCCCCCCCGCTCCCAACGTGGGACAGAGGAGGAAGTACCAGCTCCTCTGCGGCCCGCACGTTACGTGGGACGGAGGGGGAAGTACAAGCTCCTACTGCGGCTCGCTTCCCCCCGCGGCCAGCTTCCCGAGCTCACCTCCCGTGCACCCCCTCCCGAGCCCACCTCCCGTGCCCCCAAGCCCACCTCCCGTCCCGAGCAGCAGGGGATATCGGGGGCAGCAGGGGAAAGCGTCCGGCGGCAAGGTAAGTCACCCCACCCAGTCACTGTCACCCAGTGACTCTCTCCCACCCAGTCACTGCCTCCCACCCAAGTGTCCCTGGCCCCCTCCCTCCCAAAGTGTCCCTGGCCCCCTCCCAAAGTGTCCCTGGCCCCCTAACACCCACCCACCCAAGTGTCCCTAGCCCCCTCCCAACCCAAGTGTCCCTGCACCCCCCCCTCTCCCACCCAAGTGTCCCTGCCCCCCCCTCTCCCACTCAAGTTTCCCTGGCCCCCCCTCCAGTCACTCACATCCGTTGTTGCCTGTAATTCACTGTTTGTGTCTGTGTGCATATAGGGGAGAGCGAGTGTGTGTGTATTTATCAGTGTCTGTGTGTGTGTATCTGTGTGTATCTGTATCAGTGTGTGTGTGTGTGAATCAGTGTCTGTGTGTATCAGTATCAGTGTAAGTGTGTGTGTATCAGTGTCTGTGTGTGTGTATCAGTGTTTGTGTGTGTGTGTAGCAGTGTCTCTGTGTGTGTAGCAGTGTCTCTGTGTGTGTAGCAGTGTCTCTGTGTGTGTAGCAGTGTGTGTGTGTATCAGTGTGTGTAGCAGTGTCTGTGTGGCTGCGTGTGTGTCAGTGGCTGGGTGTGTGTGTCAGTGGCTGCGTGTGTGTGTATCAGTGGCTCTGTGTGTGTATCAGTGTGTGTCAGTGGCTGCGTGTGTCAGTGGCTGCGTGTGTGTGTGTGTGTGTATCAGTGGCTGTGTATGTGTGTGTATCAGTGGCTGTGTGTGTATCTGTGTGTGTATCAGTGGCTGTGTGTGTGTGTGTGTGTGTGTGTGTATCAGTGGCTGTGTGTGTGTCTGTGCAGGCCCTATAGGCGATAACATTTTTAGTGGGTCACGAAAAAGAAGCCTGCTTTAGAGGAACATTCCAAGTGAAATCACACCTCACCGTTTTCAGCATGGCTGGGAAGCAGGGGGGGGGGGGGTGCCTTCGGAGGTAACCGGCACTCATTTCAGTTCCGGGCACCCCCTGTTCCAGAGATACTTACCGGAGAAGATGCCACCGGTACGCCACGAAGGTCTCAAACCCCTCTTTGACGTGGGCCAGTAGGAAGCCCCATGTGGGGCAGTAGGAAGCCCCATGTGGGGCACTAGATTTAAACTTCCATTTTGTTTCCCCTAGACCCGGCGGCACTTTGCGCCCTGGTATCTCAGGAAGCCGGGCGTCCTGGAGCTGAAATGACCGCGGTTCAGCTCTGGAAACCTCCGGATTCCTATACATGTAAAAAAAAACCTGGGGTGCACAGGGGTGTGTGTGTGGGGGGAGACATTTCCTGTAGGGGGAAGTGATATTTGAAAAATGATCAATTTCTTGGGGCAGCACCCCCCTCCCTAGGGTTGCCAGGTGTCCGGTATTTGGCTCCCTGTCCGGTAAAATATGAGAGATAATACCGGACATGGGATAGAGCAGGGCTGCTGCTGCTAGGGGGCTGGGCAGCTTCTGATTGGTTGCTGCTGAGTAATTCAGCCAATCCGGAGGTGGCAGGAGCCTGGGGGGTGGGGCCAAAGAGCGGAGGAAAAGCATGCAGCAGAGAGGTGAGTCTGTGTGTGTGTCGTGTGTGTGTGTGTGTGTGTGTGTGTCGTGTGTGTGTGTGTGTGTGTGTGTGTGTGTGTGTGTGTGTGTGTGTGTGTGTGTGTGTCTCAGTGTCCTGTCTGTATGTGTGTGTGTCCTGTCTGTATGTGTTTGTGTATCCTGCCTGTGTGTGTGTCTGTGTGTGTCAGTGTCCTGCCTGTGTGTGTGTCAGTGTCCTGCCTGTGTGTGTGTGTGTGTCAGTGTCCTGCCTGTGTGTGTGTCTCAGTGTCCTGCCTGTGTGTGTGTCTCAGTGTGTGTGTGTGTCTATCTGTGTCCTGTGTGTGTGTGTGTGTGTCTCAGTGTGTGTGTCTTTCCTCCCTGTATATGTGTGTGCCTCAGTGTGAGTGTGTGAATGTCTCAGTGTGTGTGTGTCTGTGTGTCTGTGTGTCTGTGAGAGACAGTACATACAGTACTGGCAACTTTGTTTAATTGCTCACTCACCCTTACTTTTCTTTTACTATACTAACAGTTTTCCCATTTTCAAGATCTATTAAAAATAACCCCCATTGTAAATTCTCAGAAAGGCTCCATAACTCAGCTCTCATCACAGCAGCATTGCAATCTCTGCAGCACTCGTACTTACAGATCACCCCCAAGAAGGCAGAGCAGGTTACTTATCCAATGGCATGATTCAACATGCAATTTAAAGCTGGATTTTGAAGTCTAAATTTAAAAGCTACAGTACTGATAATGACAGGGGGGGGGGGGGGTGAGAGGATGAAGGGATGGGAGAGGACAAGGGGGGGTAGGAGGGTGAGAGGACATGGGGGGAGAGAGAGGACGAGGAGGGGTGCAACAAACTTGGAATTTGTGGGAGGAGCAGTAAGATCAGTATTGCTCGCCATGTACAGTATGACTGCTGGTAAGTTATTGGTATATGACCATTACGTCATTTGTTCTAAATTTTACTCCAAGCATGCACCAATTTGCACCAATTTGCACTATTTCATATTCTATTTCGTTAAAAACAATCCTCGGAAGGGCGCTCCCTCCCAAGACCCCTCCCCAGATTTTTTACGAAATAGAATATAAATTGGTGAACACTTGGAGTGAAATGTAGAAAAAATGACATAACAGTCAGGTCATTTATAAATAACATTCTTCCCCACCAACGATTCTCTCGCGCGTCGCTCCTTTCACCATTGTGTCCAGTACTTTTGGACAAGCCACTTGGCAACCCTACCCCCCAAAAAAGTGACATGATTGGTCCTGGTGAGATCACATGACGCGGAAGTGCCAGGGGACCCCGGCACTGAAAGAGTTTATACCAGACTACACCCTTCACATACCCCCCGACTGTCCGTATTTAAAACAAAAATACTGTACCTAATGAAGATGTGGTTGGGTGGGTGTTTGTGTGTTGGATGTGTGGTGGGTGTGTGGAAAATACAAAATGTGTTAGTGAAAACATGCTCTTTGCTTATAGTAAACTACATTTGTTAGGGCTCCTCAATAAGATATTTTTTTGTAGCACTAGTAGAAAAAGTCATGTGTTCCTACTGTATTTACACGTTGTGGTTCTGCTTTCACAGAAGTCTGGAGGCGGCCATGTTTAATTTGTGAGTAGAGTTGCCAGGTGGCTTCTCCAAAAATACTGTACACAATTGTGAAAGGTGCGTCAGGTCACTATGTCCAGGGAGGTAATACAGGACACATACATGTCCAGTATTACAGTACCTCTCATTTTTTACTGGACAGAGTGTCCAAATACAGGACATTCCGGTTCAATACCGGACACCTGGCAACCCTATTTGTGAGGCCATTTGGGTTACGTGACCCTCCCACTTTCAGTACACGCATGACATGCCAATAGCTACACTTTAGTTCATTAAAAGGTGCAATCCGACATAGCCATCCCCCCAAAAATCTTGTAAAGGATGTAACCGCGCTAATAGCAGAGATTCAGACATTCTTGTTTCTTTGGATATGAATCAAGTGTTTTTCAGTGTTTCAGTCATGTCTTTCCTTCCCCCTTATCCCACCCTGTCCTTATCGGAGAACCAATAAAGTTAAGGTGTGGGGGGCGGGGGAGTTGGGTTGGAGTTGATCCATAAACCCTTTGGGTGTACCATGGTGTGTGACACCACATAACCAGTTTTCTGTAGCTGTGGAGCACTAAACATGGCCCCTCCGGCACTCGAAGAGTTAAACACGTTGGTCCTAGAAGGGAACCCCCCTTCCCCCCGTACAAGGACTTAGAAGAATTCCAGGCATCAGTCACATGACTGTAACTAGTCCCACGGAATCCCGGTTCCGAGCTCAGCACAGAACCGACCTCTGAGGACACACAGAATGTAGAGGGGAGTGGGCCCCTCCGATGTCCCTTTAACTCCAACTCCTATCGCGGCTGGAGGGGCTGGGTGTCATTTCATAGATTCTCTAATAAGGACAAGAGGTGGACACAGGGCAGCCTGCAACCACAATACACACAATGCCCCTGCTTCCACAACACACACACACAATCCCTCCCACCTCCACAATACACACACGCAATCACCCATCTCCCACGACACACACATCTCCCACGACACACACACACACAATCCCTCCCACCTCCACAATACACACACACAATCCCCCTGCTCCCACAACACACACACACAATCCCACCCACCACCATAACATATACACAATACCCATCGCCACAATACACACACAATCTCCCCACCACAACACCCAGGAGAGGGGCGGGCAGGGAAGACTGCCGGCAGATGTTGGCCCAGACTCCTGGGGGGGGGGGGGGGACTTTAGTCACTGACGGGGGGCCCGGGGCATCTGTCCCAGTGCTCTCCCTGAAAATACAGGACAATTATGCGTCCCATCAGACCTTCCAGGGAGAACGGAACTATTCAATGGAAACCAGGACAATCCCGTGTATACGGCACATCCGGCAGGCCTTGGCATACACCATTTTCTGCCTGTCAGGGGCGAAGACCACAAACAAACCACTGATCTGTCCCACGACCCACCCCTACAGCTGCCCTCTTATCCCAATCTTTATGGAAAATAGCTGAAGCGCTCAAATGCAGGTATATCTCAAAATGATAATAAGCCAGACCACTGTACCAGGGTACTAACAATTGATATAGTACCTATTGTGTCATATAATGGGTACTATCCTCCTGAAGACAGGTGGTGTGTGGTGCAACCCACTCACCATCAGTCTCATTGGCAGGTTCCCCTGAAAAATATACAAGTACTCACATCCTGGTAGGGCAGGCAGGCAGGCTGTGCAGCTACTCAATGCAATACAGGGAAAAGGGAGACCAAAAAGCGCACCAGCACAAACGGAGCAGGAAGAACCCAGGACAAAAAAATGATTAAAAGGGCACTTTAATGTGGCAAAAGACCCATCCAATGCATTTCGAACGTCGCAGCGTTCTTTTTCAAGGAAAAAGAACGCTGCGACGTTCGAAATGCATTGGATGGGTCTTTTGCCACATTAAAGTGCCCTTTTAATCATTTTTTTGTCCTGGGTTCTTCCTGCTCCGTTTGTGCTGGTGCGCTTTTTGGTCTCCCTTTTCCCTGTATCCCAATCTTTAGCCTGGTCATAGCCAATTTATTGTGGTTTGCATTATTTATTTAACCCCTGCGCTGCCAGGCAGGACAACGACGCACCTCTCTGGTTGCCAAGGGGTTAAAGCAAACAGTCCCCGCCCCCAGAACATTGGTGTTTATTTAAGATTGTTGGAACGAGGGGTGCAGCAAGGAACAGCTTTGGGGGACCCCATGGGTCCAGAACAATTAAAGATGCATTTGTGCACAGGTGTTTGTAGTAGGTGGGAAGCACAGGGGTGTTCAGAGCTGAACCCCATTCATTTCAGCTCCGGGGACCCCCTGCACCCCGAGATACCTCCAGAGGTTGGAAATTTGGGCATGCATGGTCCCTGAAGTTGAAATTAACTGAGCCTCTGATTGAGCCACCTGTACTGAAGCAGGGATATCATAAAAACCTGACCTGTTGAGGGGAAGGGGGGGGGTTGATGACTGGAGTTTAGCATCCCTGGTGTATAGAATATAAATATTCCTGTACTGTAACCCCGTACCCCATGTTGTTCCCGCTTGGCTGGCCTACGTAATCGGCACTTAGCCGCGGCTATAAATATTGACCTGTTCCCATCAAGGACCTGGAGGCGAGAGGAACGCCGGGGTTCGGAATCTGTGAGCATGATTAACCACCTGAGCACAACATGCCCCGGAGGTTTCTTACCCCATCACATTGAGCAGTCACGGTTACACCCGGCCAGAACTGGGGTGTCTTGCTGATTCACCCAGGGGTGGGCAACTCCAGTCCTCAACGGCCACCAACAGGTCAGGTTTTCAGGATATTACAGCTTCAGCACAGGTGGCTCAATCAGTGGCTCAATCGAAGACTGATTGAGCCACCTGTGCTGATGCGGACTAGAGTTGCCCACCCCTGCTGTAACCTCTATAATTATATCGTTCCACCAACGATAAAACACCCAGGATGTCTCTTGTCATTTCTCCCCCTTGATCCCCCCCTGGACGGTTCAAGTTCATCCAGAGTATCAAGGTCGGTTACCAAGGTTGTGCATTTTTGTGAGTGCAGAGACCTAACACCAAGGTTGGCCAACTGGTTATTAACCCTTTGAGTGCCAGAGAGGACAGCAATGCTTTGCAGAACCCTCTAGCACTCAAGTGATTAATGCATTTATTCCACTCAAATATATATATATTTTTATGTTTTTCCTTCATAAATTCGCCCTTAACCGTGTCTCTTTTTAAGGGAGTTGAGGAGGATGTTACTGGAACTATGCCTTTAAGGAGGCTGCACGTATTCCGGACACGGTGTGCATTCTCCTGCGCACGGCACGCTCACGTGATGACGTGCACCGCTCCCCAGCTGTGCGGCACCTTTCTCCTATCTCGTGTCTCACTACCGGGTCCCCCTCATTGTCTTGGCTTGTGTGTGCGAGCACAAGCGTCACACAAGCGTCACACACACACACACACACACACACTTTTTTATTTAAAATAGTATCATTTCATCTCTCAATGCACAGCTATCTTGAAAAATTCTCCATTGATAGCTGAAACAATCACTTTTTTCATTAAAGATGGCATATTTTGTTTGTCTATATGTGCCTGCTATTTTCTCCTTTGTATACTATTGTCTATTGTCGTTTGCATGCCCAGGTGAGTTTACACTCTATCTCCCTGTGCCTCAGGCACCAAAAACAAAGTGACTTGCCCAAGACCACAAGGAACTGACACTGGGAATTGAACCAAGTTCCCCTGTTTCCCACTCAGTTTCGTTGTTGTACAGTCAGTGTCGTTACTCACTGAGCCACTCCTCAAATATATATCCTTCTCTCAAAGTGGCAGGCAGATGACAACGATTGTTCAGCGAGGTGTATACTGAGTGGCACTTGTCCTGGGAGGTTTAACAATACTATGAAAGCTTGAACCCAACTAAAGTGCGAAAGGTACTTGCAAATGATACAAATGAGGCCGGCATGGCAAATAAGGCGTCATCCCCCAACGATAGAATACACTGATTGAAGACCGCACAGTCCCTTAATCGTTTGGACACAAGGAGTGATCACTGATTAAATTATATCTGAATGCGAAGATGGAAAGTAGTAAATTGAAACCTCAAGAATAACAGCGAGAATTTAACGAGAGCTGAAAAATTGCTTTATCTGTCTCGAAATGCATGGGCAGCCTTTGTAAATGAGGAAGAATTGATAAAGATTGCAGTTGAAAGCGCAGAAAAAAAATACATGAGGAATTGCGAATAAAAAACAGGACAAGAAGATATCACAAGAGACAAAACGGTTACTGAGGAGAAGGCCATGAATGAAGCAATCCCAAGATGCAAGAAGAATTACTGTAAATATGCAGAGCTGTGCAGGATGATACGCAAACGTGTAACTGAAGATGCAGGAAAATATTACTGTGATATGGGGAAGAAGATTATCGAAGATAACAGAAGCTTAAGGCCTTAATTAAACCAGATATGGCTGAGCGGCAGCGTGAGCCGGTGTCGACACCCTGTGCTGCCGCTCGGCGGCATCGTGATTATACCAGGGAGCCGGTGGAGAAGACAGGAGAGGAGGAAAGGAGGCGTGGCGGAGGTGCGGATGTGAGCGGTTCGCCCTCGTTGGCTGGAACCGATCATGTGACGCAGCAGTCGCCAGCCAAGAACAAATCTGAGGATCGCGCCAGGAGACATCCGCCTACAATTCCACGTGGTGCGCACGCTGCAACAGGTACGAGCGCTTCTATTGGTTTATTTAATGTTTTTGAGGCGCGCGGCGCTGCACACAGTTTTTGGTATAATCGCGGCCTACAGAAGACAAAGCAGCGACTTGTGGTTGAGAAGCAAATCATTGCACTCAAACAAGACGATGGATCAACAATAAAAAAAGACTGTACTTTTCATAAAGAGAGTTGAGAATTTGTACATGAAATTGTATGAGAGCACTGATATCACAGTAATAAAACAGCAGAGGAAGAGGGAGAAGAAACCCCCAATGATGTATCAGGCATCTTTGCAGAAGAAGTGGAAAAGGCAATAAAATCCATAATCCATGAAGAATGGGAAGGACCACGAGGGGGGGGGGGGGATGGAATTACAACTGAAACCTTGAAATAAGCTTGGGTAGAGGTAGAGAAAATCCTTGCAAAACGCTTTACATGCTGCTTGAAGAACAGTAAAATTCCAGAACTGAGCAATGTCATCGTTATCCTCATCCACAAGAAAGGATACGAGGAAGAGCTCAAGAACTACAGACCAATCAGTCTACTTCCAATCACGTACAAGATTTTTTTATGAAGATACTCGCTAATCTGCTACAACAGACCCTGGGACTTGAGACCATCCTAGAGAACAAGTCGGAATTTGTGGTGGATATAACACAATGGACCACCTCCAAGTCATACAAGAAGTGATTTCCCGAAATAATGAATGCGATCTACCACTCCACTTAGGATTCGTAGA
This sequence comes from Ascaphus truei, assembly GCF_040206685.1. Taxonomy (NCBI): domain Eukaryota; kingdom Metazoa; phylum Chordata; class Amphibia; order Anura; family Ascaphidae; genus Ascaphus; species Ascaphus truei. The sequence continues at coordinate 35,016,028 of NC_134501.1, read as the reverse complement.
TGACGAAAAACCTTTTATATCTGTCTACACCTCAGCTGTGTAAAATGCATTAAGAAGGCAAAATGTTGAAGAAACGTACATTGATATTATTAGGAACATTTATGAAACTGCCACATCAACCAATACATTATTTGAAGATGCAGGCAAGATAAGGATCAGCAAGAGAGTACGAGGAAGACCCGGTGTCACCAAAGCTTTTCACAGCAACACTTGAATTGTTCAAGAAATTAAATTGTGAAGAAAAGGGATTCAAAATTAACGGTGAATACGTGAGTCACCTATAACTTGCAGATGACCTTATTTTTGCCACAAGTCCAGAAGACCAACAACAAATCAGAGAACTCGCCAAAGTAAGAAGGTGAGCCTTGCCACATCTGTATATCTCTCTGCATCATGCGTTATGCCTATTATTTGAGCCAAAAAGTCTGCCAGACCGGAAGTGGCCTAAATTGAACATTTTGCCCTGGATGTAAGAAACTGTTACATATGTCAGGGGTGCTCAACTCCAGCCCTCAAGCCCTATCACCCACCCCCAAACAGGTCCGTTTTTTAGGATATACCTACTTCAACACAGTTGGCTCAATCAGAGGATCAGTCTACGACTGAGTCTCTGATTGAGCTACCTGTGCTGAAGCTGGAATATTCTGAAAACCTGACCTGTTGGGGGTCTTGAGGACTGGAGTTGAGCCCCCCTAACATGAGACAACTCCAAACAACGGAGAAGTGCATCGAAACACACTTTTCTCTGCGTCCCAACTGCAAAACCAGGGATAAACGCACCCAAAGTATCAAGGAAACCGATATTGCATTAATGTGTATGTAGTGCGAAATTCCTGGAGCTGTATTATTCCGGGGGAAAAGCAGGTTGTGGCACCTTTTAGCGGACCATAGATAAATATAACTAATGTACACAGGTTTCTTCTTCAAGTTTACTGTACACAAAACACTCACAGTAAACTTTAAAAAGAAAGCTATGAGGTTTCCGCAGCTTTGTAAACTACAATTTCATCTATTAAGAACTCGAATGGTTGGACCGCTATAAAATATCACAATCTACAACGAATCTGCAATCAAACCAATGTATTTTTTCCTTTGATAAATCTGATGCAGTATTTTTGCCCTCGTTTTGCAGATGGTAGGCTGTTTAATGACCCCCCCCCTCCAGCCCCACTATATTTATTTAACTCCTTCTCAGTCTTTGTTCCCTGCTGTATAGAACCACTAAAACATTAAACCTATATAAAATTGCCATTACTAATTGAATATAATTTAGACTGGCTAAACTATCGCTAGATCAGGACTGGCCAACTCCAGTCCATCAGGTCCGGTATTAGGGATATCCCTGCTTCAGCACAGGTGGCTCAATCAGTGAGCCACCTGTGCTGAAGCAGGGATCTCCTGAAAATATGACCCGTTTGTGGCTCTTGAGGACTGGAGTTGGCCAGCCCTAATATAGATAAATCATGTCACCTGGACAATGTTTTTGATCTTCTAATACAGGGGTGGGCAACCTTTATTTCAGGTGGGCCAATAAATGGGCAGGGGTTTGTGGCCTCCTTCTTAGCAGAGGAATTCCAAGTGGCACTTCAAAAAAAAATTTGTTTTAATACATACAGCCTTTGATTACCTTTATTGAAAAATAATTACCTAAGCTGCCGATTGATTTGTTTTCTCGTGATCAGAGAAAAGAGCCTGCTTCCCAGGGTTCACTTAATGGCCGCCTTCTGGTTGCAATCAATTCTTCAGTCAGTGTAACTCAGTAGCTACAATGTATTCTTACTAAGGTAACATTACCTATTGTCACAGTTTGCAGCTCAAACATTGGCAACAAATGATCACAAACAGGAAAGTGTTACAAAGATCTTGCACTGCAGGGGGGGTGGCTAAAACCTGCGATAGAAATCAAAGGATGATCAGTGTATTAAAACGCATTAAAAATGGCATGATGTTTTTTTAAATGCAGTAAATATTATCAGAATATTCTGTATTATACTACAGAACGTGTAGGATATTGCTTGGCGTGCCTCTTTAAGCTCACCCATCCCACTTCTTTTTAATCAACAGGTCCAAGTATACACATGTGAATGGTAATCTATTGAGCGATTTCTTCCCACAGGAGAGAGGCGATGACCTTTGATGCGGCAATAAGATGGGAAGTAAATATTTTGTTGCACTTAATATAAAAAATATAATTTTCTCATTATATTTACTAGGGCACGACTGGTTCTTCACCAGTTTAACTGCCCTGTAGCATATATAATGCACCTAAATATTATCCCCTTAGGCACCACACACATGTCCCGTATCCCATGCTATTGGCTATTTTATTATTTTGTTTCCTCTTTTCTCTGTGCAGTGGAAGGAAACACAGTGTAAAATCGGTAGTGTAGGACCTGCTGACCATGACGTGTTGCAGGCTTAAAATGTTTTGGCCAAAGGGTTAATAAATGACCCAATGTTATGAGAAGAAAAAACATATAGCAATTAACTAAATAATATGTCATATTGGATGTGTATTGGGGTTTCTTTGTTTATTAAGCTTTACATTCTTCTGCCCCTCCTTACTTCTCATCCCTAATTTCTCGGTATGCACCATCCAGACTCTTGCGTTCTTCTCAAGGATGTCTTCTTTCTACCCCCTTTGTATCTAAAGCCCTCTCCCGCCTTAAACCTTTTTCACTGACTGCCCCACACCTCTGGAATGCCCTTCCCCTCAGTACCCGACTAGCACCCTCTCTATCCACCTTTAAGACCCACCTTAAGACACACTTGCTTAAAGAAGTATATGAATAGCACTGTGGATATTCTAAACACGATACATAAAGCTTGGCCCCCTGCAGACGCACTTACCAGAACTCCCTCCTACTGTCTCTGTACGTTCTCCCTACCTACCAATTAGACTGTAAGCTTCTCGGGGCAGGGACTCCTCTTCCGAAATGTTACTTTTATGTCTAAAGCACTTATTCCCATGATCTGTTATTTATATTATCTGTTATTTATTTGATTACCACGTGTATTACTACTGTGAAGCGCTATGTACACTAATGGCGCTATATAAATAAAGACATACAATACAATACAATATTGTAGTATACTTGGTCACTGTCCCAGTGGCATGTCAATGGACACAAATAAATATATAATATTGTAGGTCTGGGTTTCAGCTTGCTAAGATTGTGTATGTCATCTTCTATACCCAAAACACTAATGACTTTTTAAGGGCCCGTCAGTTTGGCAGCTTCCAGGGGGACCCCGAAAACGTCACCATATCATTAAAAGTATATAACAACTTGGAACAAACCCCTTTACCGTCTGGGTCAACAAACACACAAAAAAAAGGATCAAAAGAACGAATAACAGAATTACAGCCCGTCTCTTTTTTTGTGTCTCAGGAAATTGGCAAAGGTTTCCAGGTAGGCACACAGGATGGAAGAGCCCATTGCAAGACTTATATCCACGTGGAACCTGTCCTCCAACTGACAGCCAAGCTAGTGAGAGCCGGGAGGGCGGACAGGGAGACGCCAGATCAGCTTTTATTAACCACGTCACCTGTCCACAGTCTCGTACCATATTCAAAGCACTATCAAGCGTAGCGTGTGACACCTTCCATAATGCTTTATTAATATTATCACTGACGAAGCACCTGCGGGGTAAGAGAGAAGATGAATAAGGCGATAAGCCCCCTGCTCTTTCCTTAACGACCAGTCCAAAGAGCAACAATGTTGTTAGTAAAGGGGGAGCAACACACGTACCTTCTATCCTACCCTGCGTGACCTGTTTGCCCAATTTATCCAAGACCAAAATCAATGCACCCCTCAACCGATTTGAAATGGTCAGCCCAAAGGCGTTGTTGCTTATTCCCACGTCCCTGGGAGCTTCTCAATCCGCCAGGACCTTTCCTCGGTGGAAGCCTCTGAGGGTTAAGAATTTCCCCCACAACAGGAACACTCATGGTTGAGTTTACCGTCTGACGCCCACTTGTAAAAGCGACCATTAAATGACCAGCGGAATCTCTTTCTTGGCTCTGCCGACCACCAATGTTGTGCGGGCTGGAGAAAAGGGATCAGCCCATAGTGAAGAACCCCAGATCGACGTCCGTCATACACCAGTCTAAGCCCCGGCCACTAAATCTTATTCCAACCACGCAAAACAGCTATACCCGCCATAATAGGACTGGCATACAAGTTACCAATGTGCCAATGTGATGATCGTGGAGTGAAAGAGCCTATGAAGCATCTGCCGATATCCTACCAGAGACATCCGTTCCTGCGGTCGGTGCATGGGTAACATCCCTTGACATGCTGTTATAAATATCTTTTGATGTACGCAGAATACTCACCTTATATTGTTTCAACTATTATATTTTATTTACTACACTATGAGCGCTGTGCGCTGTCTTTTGTATTTTTTCTGTTGTACCCGCCATGCGCCTCAAACATAATGTTTGAAATTTAAACAAGGAACAACATTTTTTTGGGAAAGACTGAAGCCATTTTTAAAATAAAAATTACAAATCTGTTTTTTTCAGGCCTTGGTTCCTTATCAATGGGTTACAATGAAAGAATATCAATGTATTCCTCCCTCTAAATGTGCTCTTTTACTGGGTTAGAGGCGTAAAGCTAAGGGGCCACAGAGCACATGGCGTTCTTAAAACACAAATCCGTAACTTGATTAGTAGCCAGTATAGGCAACTTGATCAATGTCCCAGGCCCCCCGGCCTCTGCGACCGGCCCAGCTGACCATCACGCCTCGGAGAAATGGGATGGCCCCTGCCCTTTGTCGGAGATACACGCTTCTCTATTAGCAATAATCAATCGTCAATCTGGATGCCGGCACACCCAGTCCACTAGGGGTTTAGTCCAAAATAATCAGTCCTCCTAATGGCAGAATCCACTGTAATGTAATTAAACGCGCGACGATAACAAATCAGACAGCTCCAGCATAATTAAATTAAGAGATTGCAGAATCTCCTGCATTGGCAGCAAACCCACTATACAGTACTTAAACCCCAGATGAAAAATTACTAACAGCCAACTCATCCGATATAGATATATATACTGTATATAGATCTATACACACGTAGTGTGTGTATATGTATGTATAATATATAACACAGAACAATATTAGATTGTAAGCTCCTCGGGGCAGGGACTCCTCTTCCTTAATGTTATGTTTGTCTAAAGCACTTATTCCCATGATCTGTTATTTATATTATCTGTTATTTATTCGATTACCACATATATTACTACTGTGAAGCGCTATGTACATTAATGGCGCTATATAAATAAAGACATACAATACAATATAGACAGAGGGCGCAAAAATATGTATTATATGAAATGAAGGTAGAAATGTACAGTACAAATTGGTTAATGAAGTCCTTGTAGTGTAAATAGATCCCAGTGGAGTATAGTCGGTGCCCGGGCCATGTGTCCGTGCTCCTCAGGCCTCACCGAACACGGCTCCGTCCTCCCCGCTCCAGCCTTCTCATCCGAGATATATATATATATAGATATAGATAGATATAGATAGATATACATGTGATGCACATGTATAGCACACACGGACCATCGGAATCCCATCTGTTTGCTAACGTCTGGATTCCTGGTCTGGTGGAAGAATATGTTTGTTGTTCATCCCGTAAACCCAGCAATCTGGAAAGAATCCGCGTGAACGATGTGAGACCGGCTGCGCCGTTGTGTTTGTCTTTAAAAATCTGTCAGTAAAAGTGTTTCCTGGCTTGGGTTTGGGGCAGCTGCCAGGCTAGCACAGTAATACTGGCAGCGGCGCAGCAGCGAGAGCGGAAAGCGGCACGGAGATTTCCCCAAGGGGTTTCTAAGAGGAGAAGTGCACAGCCCTATTACCATATTGCACAGGTAACATGGAGAAAACGTGTAGCTACATTTGAATCTGGCAATGTCACAGTGGTCACGTGAATGTAGCTCTTTGGAACACAAATAAAACTAAGCTTGAAAGCAGATATCCAAGTGAATAGCTTTTTTTTTTATATATAGGATTGATGCAGGGGGTCTCCTATTAATTTCAGCTCCGGGAGCCCCCCTGCTTCCAGAGATACCGCCTTAGGGGGTGCCGGTAACGCTGCAGCCAGGGAACTTGTGTGCCCAACATAATGGCGGCTTTTAAATGTCCCCCGTCACACGGGCCAAAAGGAAGGCGTGACATCAGCCATTGCGGCTTCCTATTGGCCTGCGTGACGGGGGACATTTAAACTTCAGAGATACTGGCGACCTCGATGGAAGAAAGTATTTCTGCAGCAGGGGGTCCCTGGAGTTGAAATCAATGGGGTTCAGTTCCGGAGAACCCCTGCTTCAAATATAGATAAAAGAAAGCATGCTAGCTTGCTACTTTAAAAGGCAATTTGTACGGGCAATATATCTATTAATAAAAGTGATGCAAAAATCGGCACCAGATTTATCAGAGGAAGAGAAGATTCCACTGAAACCTTCTGCATTGTCTTTGTTGTTAAAATAACGTAGAAAGGTAGTTTTTTGTAGGCTGGCGATTTATCAATGTATCTACTCCCAAGAGTGTAAATTATTATACTTTCCATCTCTGTGCGGCAGGGGCGAGTTTAAAGGGCCAGTCCCTCCTGAGACCGAGTTGTACTAATGGCGCTTACACTTGAGAAAGGATGTTGCATCGGTCGAAACGTCGCAATTTTGGCAAATAAATGCGTTTCACGTAAATCCGTGCTGCCCCGGTTCACTTTTTCCTGCAGATTTTGGATCCCTGACAGACGTTCCCCGGACCGGGAGCGCCGGTAATTGTGTCATTATTTCTATTTTATGGTGTGCAGCGGAGATCTTTATGTACTAATGGCAGGGACGTGGTCAAGGGGTCACATCTGGCTGATGGATGCATTTCTTACTTGAAATCTGACATAATAATTTTATTTCATATAGCGCTTTTCTCCCAATGGGACTCAAATCGCGTCACATACAGTACAGCGCGCGGTACACGGCACATAGGGATGTTACAGACACTGTCCCTGCCCCGTGGAGCTTACAATCCATGTTTTGGTTGCCTGAAGCACAGGGAGATAAAGTGACTCGCCCAAGGTCACAAGGAGCCGACACTGGGAATTGAACCTGGCTGCCCTGGGTTGTCAGAATCAGTGTCCTTACCCAGTGAGCATCTCCTCCATCTATAAGTACGTTTAAGTCATTCTTTTAAGTTACTGTGTAAACATGGTGAGCTGAGACTTGGGAGGAAGTTTGATTCCTTCTGGCTGCTCCTTTCTGGCAGATGTCATTGTGAGTTCAACAAGAGTTTGCACCGGCAGAGCCCCCTCATCTTTACTGGCTCTCTGATAAACACAGGGTGAGCTAAGGGTAAAGAAAACACTAAACTGATAAACCCTTTCCCTATTTCAAGGTTTCCAGAAGCAATGCCATTTATAATTCATTTCCTAAGAAACAAAAGGAATGCCATCTTTGCTATTAGCACGCTTAGATTGTTAAACTGTGTACAAAAGGTTGTTTTTTTTGGGCCGGTTTAATGGGGCCGCACCCTTACATGAGCCTTCCAGCAACATCTTTTTCTCATAGGTATGAAGCAGGGGTCTCTGGAGCTGCACCGTGTCAATTTCAGCTCCCTGTTCCCCGAGATACGTACCCCCGAAGGTTCTGCCGGCTCCTTATGCAGGTTTAAAGCTCCCGTGTCATGAGGGCCAATGGGAAGCCGTGCCTGGTGTTGTGGTGGCTTCCTATTGGCTCTCGCGCAGTGGGACATTTAAACCTCCATGTCCTTCACCCAGCCGGGGCTGAAACAAGCATGACCTATGGAGGTAAGTTTCTCAGGGAGCAGGGGGTCCCCAGAGATGTAATTAACAAGGTTCAACTCCAGGGACCCCCTAATGTACACCGAGACAAGCAAATATAAACCCTAGGCGGATCACACCTATAAAGGGAGTGAACAGGGCACAGAATGCAGAAGACTGCCCCCTTGTCACAATTCCAAGTGTCCCAGAGGAACATGAACACATAGGTCACATTGCAAGGCTCTTGTTAAAGCGATAATCCAAGCAGGCTGCTATTTGTAGGGTTTTGAACACAGGATTGAAGCAGGGAGATTCCAGAACTGAACCCCATTAATTCCGGTTCCGGGGACCCCCTGCTTGCAGAGACACTTACCTCCGTACTGGGCGCCGGTATCTCCTGCGAGGTGAAAGCTCCTGCGTCACATGGGCCAAGAGGAAGCTGCACCTGAGGACATCACAGCTTCCTATTGGCCCGCAGGGCGTGGCAGCTTAAAAAAGAGGCCATTACATGAACCCCAGCTTGTGAGCCAGAGCGGCTACGGGCGCCCCCCTATGGAGGTAATTATCTCCGGAAGCAGGGGGGTCCCGAGAGCAGAAATGAATGTTATTTAGCTCCAGAGAAGAGAGAAACGGCCAGCTTGGATTAGCGCACGCACATGTAGTATATTATCTCCTATTTCTAGAAGAGGAATTCACTGGGAGAGCCTGAGGCGGAGGAACAGATTCTGCAGGCAGGGATCTGGGACATGGAACATCTCACCCCTATGGAGCAAATAGATTTACAAAGCTGTTAAACTGTCTGCGGCCTCCCATAAACATATATACATATACAGCGGCCTGCACAACTTATACAGTGAAACGGGCCAAACTGCTCCAAGGAAAGAAGATTCCGGCCGCACTTTAATTAAAATTAGCCCCGCCCCACCCCACAACTCTTACCGGCGGCGGGGTGCGGCGATCACCGTCTTCTCCCCTAAAAATTCTACTGTTTCTCATGCAGGTCCTGAAAAAAATGGCCGTGCGGCTAGACGCCACGTTGGACGCCATAACATCACAATGCCACGCAACATGGCGCCAAGTGACATCACAGCGACGCCATGCGCCCATTTTTTTCAGGACCTGCAGGGGAAACAGTAGCATTTTCAGGGGAGAAGACGGAAATCGCCGCAACCCGCCGCCGGACCCCGCCGCACCAGCCACCGCCGCACCCCGCGGGCCGCACAGCCACCGCCGCACCAGCCACCGCCGCACAGCCACCGCCGCACCCCGCGGGCCGCACAGCCGCCGCCTCACCCCGCGGGCCGCACAGCCACCGCCGCACCCCGCGGGCCGCACAGCCACCGCCTCACCCCGCGGGCCGCACAGCCACCGCCGCACCCCGCGGGCCGCACAGTGAGAGTATTGATTGAAGTGGAAACACCACACGCTTCTTTTTTTCTTTTTCACAGAATCAGAACCAGAGGTCGCCCAGAGCCGCGCTATTCCTAGGGCGGATATATTGATTAACCAAAAGGGACCAGCGCACATAAAAAGATAAATATCTCAGGAGCTCATATCTCCTTTCACCTCAACGCTTCCCATTCTGGTTACGAAAAAGTGAAACTTTGTGGCAGTGCCGGGGATTGCAGCTTTAAAGCTGCACCAAGCAATATCCCACGTGTGGTTTTTTAATTAATAAATCAGTTCTGCACTGCAATGAGAAAATACTTGTAGCATTTTTTTTAAAACAACTATGAATTACATTTAAATGTAACAAGCATTTTTTGTTTCTAAAACAACCATTTACAAAGTCACGCTGACTGCAGAATACGCCTCTACCGCCATTTAGTGAACCCTAGAGCTATATCTTTGCCGATTGATCACAGGAGAATGGATCGATCGGCAACTTAGCTAATTACTTATCATTGTGTGGATTGGATTGATGCGCACATTAAAACGATTCTTTTTTAACCTGCAGCTTGGACGGCTGCTTTAAAGAAAACTATTTCAAATTAGAAATACTTTCCCGTTATTTTTAAATACCTCAATCACCCAGTGACCATAGGAAATATACATCACTGTGCTAAAAGTAATTTGTTTAAAATTGTGACGTCTTCAGAGTGCTGGAGAAGAACGCCGCTTCGTTCTAATAACTTACGCAACATTGTCCTTTTTTTGAAAGCCAATAAAAATAAGGGGAAGGGGTGAGAGGGGGCTTTGCCTGTGCAAACTCTTGTTGAATACACAGGAACATCCGGAGGGAATCACCCCACTCCCAAGTCTCAGCTCACCGCGCTTACATACTAAAAATGATGTAAAATTTCATAAGTGAGGGTCAAAAAGGAACTAAGCACCTTGATGTGACTCCTTAACCATGTCACTGCCATTAGTACACTTTGCCCCTAGGAGGGACTGACCCCTTAACCATGTCACTGCCATTAGTACACTGCCCCTAGGAGGGACTGACCCCTTAACCATGTCACTGCCATTAGTACACTGCCCCTAGGAGAGACTGACCCCTTAACCATGTCACTGCCATTAGTACACTTTGACCCTAGGAGGGACTGACCCCTTAACCATGTCACTGCCATTAGTACACTTTGCCCCTAGGAGGGACTGACCCCTTAACCATGTCACTGCCATTAGTACACTTTGCCCCTAGGAGGGACTAACTCCTTAACCATGTCACTGCCATTAGTACACTTTGCTCCTAGGAGGGACTAACCCCTTAACCATGTCACTGCCATTAGTACACTTTGCTCCTAGGAGGGACTGACCCCTTAACCATGTCACTGCCATTAGTACACTTTGCCCCTAGGAGAGACTGACCCCTTAACCATGTCACTGCCATTAGTACACTTTGCTCCTAGGAGGGACTGACCCCTTAACCATGTCACTGCCATTAGTACACTTTGCCCCTAGGAGGGACTGACCCCTTAACCATGTCACTGCCATTAGTACACTTTGCCCTTAGGAGGGACTAACCCCTTAACCATGTCACTGCCATTAGTACACTTTGCTCCTAGGAGAGACTGACCCCTTAACCATGTCACTGCCATTAGTACACTTTGCCCTTAGGAGGGACTAACCCCTTAACCATGTCACTGCCATTAGTACACTTTGCTCCTAGGAGAGACTGACCCCTTAACCATGTCACTGCCATTAGTACACTTTGCCCTTAGGAGGGACTAACTCCTTAACCATGTCACTGCCATTAGTACACTTTGCCCTTAGGAGGGACTGACCCCTTAACCATGTCACTGCCATTAGTGCACTTTGCTCCTAGGAGGGACTAACCCCTTAACCATGTCACTGCCATTAGTACACTTTGCTCCTAGGAGGGACTAACCCCTTAACCATGTCACTGCCATTAGTACACTTTGCCCTTAGGAGGGACTAACCCCTTAACCATGTCACTGCCATTAGTACACTTTGCTCCTAGGAGGGACTAACCCCTTAACCATGTCACTGCCATTAGTACACTTTGCCCTTAGGAGGGACTAACTCCTTAACCATGTCACTGCCATTAGTACACTTTGCCCTTAGGAGGGACTGACCCCTTAACCATGTCACTGCCATTAGTACACTTTGCTCCTAGGAGGGACTAACCCCTTAACCATGTCACTGCCATTAGTACACTTTGCTCCTAGGAGGGACTAACCCCTTAACCATGTCACTGCCATTAGTACACTTTGCTCCTAGGAGGGACTAACCCCTTAACCATGTCACTGCCATTAGTACACTTTGCTCCTAGGAGGGACTGACCCCTTAACCATGTCACTGCCATTAGTACACTTTGCCCTTAGGAGGGACTAACCCCTTAACCATGTCACTGCCATTAGTACACTTTGCTCCTAGGAGAGACTGACCCCTTAACCATGTCACTGCCATTAGTACACTTTGCCCTTAGGAGGGACTAACCCCTTAACCATGTCACTGCCATTAGTACACTTTGCCCCTAGGAGGGACTAACTCCTTAACCATGTCACTGCCATTAGTACACTTTGCTCCTAGGAGGGACTAACCCCTTAACCATGTCACTGCCATTAGTACACTTTGCTCCTAGGAGGGACTGATCCCTTAACCATGTCACTGCCATTAGTACACTTTGCCCCTAGGAGAGACTGACCCCTTAACCATGTCACTGCCATTAGTACACTTTGCTCCTAGGAGGGACTGACCCCTTAACCATGTCACTGCCATTAGTACACTTTGCCCCTAGGAGGGACTGACCCCTTAACCATGTCACTGCCATTAGTACACTTTGCCCTTAGGAGGGACTAACCCCTTAACCATGTCACTGCCATTAGTACACTTTGCTCCTAGGAGAGACTGACCCCTTAACCATGTCACTGCCATTAGTACACTTTGCCCTTAGGAGGGACTAACCCCTTAACCATGTCACTGCCATTAGTACACTTTGCTCCTAGGAGAGACTGACCCCTTAACCATGTCACTGCCATTAGTACACTTTGCCCTTAGGAGGGACTAACTCCTTAACCATGTCACTGCCATTAGTACACTTTGCCCTTAGGAGGGACTGACCCCTTAACCATGTCACTGCCATTAGTACACTTTGCTCCTAGGAGGGACTAACCCCTTAACCATGTCACTGCCATTAGTACACTTTGCTCCTAGGAGGGACTAACCCCTTAACCATGTCACTGCCATTAGTACACTTTGCTCCTAGGAGGGACTAACCCCTTAACCATGTCACTGCCATTAGTACACTTTGCTCCTAGGAGGGACTAACCCCTTAACCATGTCACTGCCATTAGTACACTTTGCCCTTAAGAGGGACTAACTCCTTAACCATGTCACTGCCATTAGTACACTTTGCCCTTAGGAGGGACTGACCCCTTAACCATGTCACTGCCATTAGTACACTTTGCTCCTAGGAGGGACTAACCCCTTAACCATGTCACTGCCATTAGTACACTTTGCCCTTAGGAGGGACTAACCCCTTAACCATGTCACTGCCATTAGTACACTTTGCTCCTAGGAGGGACTAACCCCTTAACCATGTCACTGCCATTAGTACACTTTGCTCCTAGGAGGGACTGACCCCTTAACCATGTCACTGCCATTAGTACACTTTGCCCTTAGGAGGGACTGACCCCTTAACCATGTCACTGCCATTAGTAGACTTTGCTCCTAGGAGGGACTAACCCCTTAACCATGTCACTGCCATTAGTACACTTTGCCCTTAGGAGGGACTAACCCCTTAACCATGTCACTGCCATTAGTACACTTTGCTCCTAGGAGGGACTAACCCCTTAACCATGTCACTGCCATTAGTACACTTTGCTCCTAGGAGGGACTGACCCCTTAACCATGTCACTGCCATTAGTACACTTTGCCCTTAGGAGGGACTAACCCCTTAACCATGTCACTGCCATTAGTACACTTTGCCCCTAGGAGGGACTGAGCCCTTAACCATGTCACTGCCATTAGTACACTTTGCCCTTAGGAGGGACTAACCCCTTAACCCTGTCACTGCCAGTAGTACACTTTGCCCCTAGGAGGGACTGAGCCCTTAACCATGTCACTGCCATTAGTACACTTTGCCCTTAGGAGGGACTGACCCCTTAACCGTGTCACTGCCATTATAACACTTTGCTCCTAGGAGGGACTGACCCTTCAAGGTTTCTCTCTCCAATGTTCATCTACAATAATAAAAGAGTCTGTATGTCTATCAGGGCCATAGCTCCAAGATCGTGAAACCAAGAGACCTGACATTTTGTATGCATGTTAAGGGGACCCCAGGGGTGTGCACTTCCGAGTTGTTATTTTTTTTATTGAAACACATTAATTCTATGGAATTATTAACATTTCTCTGACATGCAAGTTAGCCAGTGGGTGTTGTACCTGGTAGGCTATATATCTGTAATGTGACATCGGAATACACATAGCCTGGTGGCAGATAAAGAGTCAGATAGCTATGAAGGTTAGACAGAAAGAAGACGAAGAAAGAAATAGAGGAAGTCAGTTGACACATGAGGTGAAAGCAAGAATGCTGAAGAAGGAGAGAGGTGGAAATAATCAGGGACATCACAAAGTATTAAAGGAAAGTGATGGGAAGGGGAGAGATGAAGGGTGAAGAATGAGAAGAGGGGGAGCGAGAGGTAGTGGGGGGGAATAGAGAGAGAGAGAAGGGGAGTGCGGGGGAAGAGGGGGTGAGAGAGGGAGATGGGGATAGTGGAAGAGAGGAGAGTGGGGGGTAAGAGAGAAGTGGAGAGGGAGAAGGAGGGGAGAGGTTGAAAGGAGGGGAAAGAAAAAAAAGTCACAGAGGTAATGCATGTTGATAATGAAGTTTATCATTTTGACAGGGCATTAATAATTTTGATTACTCCAGCCCACATGAAGCCGGGCACTATAGCTAGTATCCAATAAAGCAATACCATTAACAGCACATCTGTTCAGCACCATGGAGAGGTGCTAATGCTAATACGATTGAAGAGCCTTTTTTTCCTATTTGGTGAATGGCAAAGATTTCCCATGGGATTCAAATGCGCCAAGTAATTGAAATATCACCTTCCCTTTCTGAGGAATGAAGCCATTAAGTGATCGGAGTTGTGCAGTCTCTGTAATCATAATCTCCTCTCTCTCTGCTCACACATATCTGGCATTGCAGGAAGTTATCTCACATCTTAGTATTTCCCTTGGTCTCGTGCTAAAGGATTAGCATATTTATGAAGCCAGAGACAGGCGTAACCTCTCCAAGATAAAAGAGACATTTGGAAACGCCAACACACCAATATGTAGAAATTAAACTCCCCTCCCTGCATATAACACAGCAGCTGTAACCTGGGGCCTTTCTGTCTAAATTACATACATGATCTGTCTATTCTCATGAAATGTTTTCCTTGTAAAAGGGTTTTTAGTTCTCAGAAATGGTGCAAAAAAAGTGTAAGCTCTATCTCTGTTTACATTCAATAAGTTTCTAAAATTATTTTCTATGTATGCATCTTATTATATATTTGTGAAAGCACTGTATGCCTGTCTGCATCTTCCTGTGTCCCTAGGGGAAATCTCATTGGTCCCTTGGGCCGCCCGCCCCCGCACCTCTCATTGGCCTGAGGCGGAGTGACGACACACACACACACACACACACACACACACACACACACACACACACACACAGTCTCTGTTGCTTGGCCTCACTCTCCCCCATCAGTTGGACCGCAGCTCACCTTCCACACCCCCCCCCCTCCTCTCCCGGTGCCCCTCCTCTCCCGGTGCCCCTCACCCTCACCCTCTCCCCCCTCCCCACCTCACCCAAATCCCCACGCTCTGCAACATCCCCAGCCGCACCATTACCCTCACCGTGCGCCGGTTCCCGGAGAGGGGAAGCGCGGCCCTCCTGCTCAGCAGCAAACTCCAGGCCCCTCCCCCCTCGCTCACAACGAGGAACGGAGGCAAAGCGCGCGTGGCCCGGGCCTCCTGCACTCCCCCTCACGTGCGCCGGCTCCCGGACGGAGGGGAAGCGCGGCGCGGGCCTCCTCCTCACGTGCACCGGCTCCCGGACGGAGGGTAAGCACGGCGCAGGCCTCCTGCCACTCTTGCCCCCCCCCCGCCAGCTTCCCGAACTCACCTCCTGCCCCAGCCAGATGCCACGGGGTCAAGGTAAGTCACCCACTGTCTCCCACCCACGCACTGTCACCCAGTCACCCACACACCCACCCAGTCACTTTCACCCAGTCACCCACCCACCCACTCACTCGGTCACCCACCCACTCAGTCACCCACCCACCCACTCACTTAGTCACCCACCCACCCACTCACTTAGTCACCCACCCACTTAGTCACCCACCCACCCACTTAGTCACCCACCCACTCACTTAGTCACCCACCCACTCACTTAGTCACCCACCCACTCACTTAGTCACCCACCCACTCACTTAGTCACCCACCCACCCACTCACTTAGTCACCCACCCACTCACTCACTTAGTCACCCACCCACTCACTTAGTCACCCACCCACTCACTCAGTCACCCACCCACCCAGTCACCCACACACCCACCCACCCAGTCACCCACCCACCCAGTCACCCACACACCCAGTCACCCACACACCCAGTCACCCACACACCCAGTCACCCACACACCCAGTCACCCACACACCCAGTCACCCACACACCCAGTCACCCACACACCCAGTCACCCACACACCCAGTCACCCACTCACTCAGTCACCCACTCACTCAGTCACCCACTCAATCAGTCACCCACTCAGTCACCCACTCACTCAGTCACCCACTCAGTCACCCACCCACCCACTCAGTCACCCACCCACTCACTCAGTCACCCACCCACCCAGTCACTCACCCACTCACCCACTCAGTCACCCACCCACTCAGTCACCCACCCACTCAGTCACCCACCCATTCAGTCAGTAACCCATTCAGTCAGTCACCCACCCATTCAGTCAGTCACCCACCCATTCAGTCACCCACCCATTCAGTCAGTCACCCAGTCACCCGGGGAAGCCCAACCCTATCGTCCGCCCCCCCCCCCCCCCCAAATTACTTCCCGGGCAACGCCGGGTCTCTCAGCTAGTCTACTATATATTTGGGAAGGTTGTTTGTCCGTCTGTCTGTCTGCTTTGCATTTGGACACCTCTTAACATACCATAACAACGTTTTGCATGATGGTTCCTAAGATCAAGGAGCACGTTTTTGTCTATGTTTGGAAATTGGATACATTTTTTTTTTTGTAACTTAATTTTTTAATTGAGTTTCACAGAAAAGCATAATGCACATTTCTTCCATTGTTACAGCTCAACATTCAAATAAAATCAAAATAAAATCATACTGAAGACATATGAAACATAAATCCACAAATAGAAAGAAAAGGGGATTGGAAGAGGGGGTGGGGTATATCCTTCCTTTGTACTACATATCTCTGGTGCTTGATTGTACTTTGAGTACTCATTCCCATGCGGTCCGACCTACGTTTAA
Organism: Ascaphus truei; assembly: GCF_040206685.1. NCBI lineage: Eukaryota > Metazoa > Chordata > Amphibia > Anura > Ascaphidae > Ascaphus > Ascaphus truei. The sequence continues at coordinate 34,999,308 of NC_134501.1, read as the reverse complement.
CTACGTACATCAGCAAGCTTCTCCTATGTCAATTTTCTATCTATCACAGCATGATTGTGGTACCATTCACTCCTGGGATGTCCGTCTGAGCCAGCCATGGCAACCAGACCTTTTGGAATTTGACGCCAGTGTCATTGACTCAGCTGGTCAACTTCTCCATCTGGCAAACAAACCAAATTCTGTTCCAAATTTTGGGATCGTTGGAATGTCTTTTTGTTTCCACAATGCTGCGATCTCGCACCTCGTCGCGGTTGCCAAATGGGCAATCAATTTATTCTCTACCCTGGCTAGACCTGGAGTTGGTCTATTCAGTAGTAACAGCCATGGATCTAGTGGAATTGTGAGGCCCAATATCCTCTTAAGCCAATGTTTAATTTCTTCCCATAGGGGGACGATCCGAGGACAAGACCACAGCATATGTACCAGGTCAGCTGAGTCTCCACATTGTTTTGGACACAACGGGGAGTATCCTGTAACAAATCAGGATAGATTTATTCGGAGTGAGATGCCATCTCATTAAAACCTTATGTGCGTTCTCCCTTAACGTGGTACATATTGCGCTTTTGGCTGTTGCTACAAAGATATCGTCCCATTCCTTGTCCTCCAACACCTCATAGAAATGGTAGGGGAACCCCTGCTGCAGCCTCTTGCGGTGAAAAAATGATATGAACGGTGCTTGGGTGTAAACTGTAGAATATGAAGGAGAGAAGGAACCCAATATAGCACTCAGGTTCACACTCTGGTGGTGAGTGAATGATTTAAAAACATAATCTTTATTAAACAACAATTATAAAATATTGGTCGAGCGACGTACTAAGGGTGGGTTGATCCTAAATAAAGAACACCATTTGGGTCTGGATCAAAATAATTAGTGTGTGCCAGATGAATTTAATAAATCACTGGTACTGAGTTCGCACAGTATTCCTGATGCGGACCTGTGTGGTAGGTGATTAATCCAGGTGTGTCCGGGTAAGTACTGAGATTGCAGGTCACAGAGATATAATATATAGTACTTAATGGTAAGCGTGACCTAACTGATAGACATAAAAAACAAATACACTATGTATATCAGTGGTGGTATAGTACAATCAGCTAAGCTCCTCAATGGTGAAGTGTGTGTGCCCCTATCAGTGTCAGAATGACCTAAGGTTAACCCTCTGCGTGCTATACTTGAGGGGTGTGTGGACCTATATATACCAGCGTGGTAGGAGTCAGAGGTAAGTATCCTGACTAAGGTCATAAGGGTCAGTATCCCAATCTGGGAGACGCTGATGGTGGGGGGCAAGCTGTTGACTCACACTAAACAGAGTGATTTTAATTGAAGCTGAAGGAACCTCACGGATGGTATGCAGCACCCCAACACTGCAGGGCAGCTGCAGTATGCTGAAGGTACGTTCCCTCAGTACTGTGATGCCGGAACACTATCCCTATAAACACCTTCAGGAGGCTAAGAGTGACCGTCGGGGCACTTTTGTCCTGTATAGAAATGCACTCGCAGACTACCGCATTAACTCGCGGTCTCTGAGAGTCATGAGGAGGCAGTCCTGATCTGCGCGTGCACGTGTATACTGAGTCACTCAGTATACACGTGCACGCGCAGATCAGGACTGCCTCCTCATGACTCTCAGAGACCGCGAGTTAATGCGGTAGTCTGCGAGTGCATTTCTATACAGGACAAAAGTGCCCCGACGGTCACTCTTAGCCTCCTGAAGGTGTTTATAGGGATAGTGTTCCGGCATCACAGTACTGAGGGAACGTACCTTCAGCATACTGCAGCTGCCCTGCAGTGTTGGGGTGCTGCATACCATCCGTGAGGTTCCTTCAGCTTCAATTAAAATCACTCTGTTTAGTGTGAGTCAACAGCTTGCCCCCCACCATCAGCGTCTCCCAGATTGGGATACTGACCCTTATGACCTTAGTCAGGATACTTACCTCTGACTCCTACCACGCTGGTATATATAGGTCCACACACCCCTCAAGTATAGCACGCAGAGGGTTAACCTTAGGTCATTCTGACACTGATAGGGGCACACACACTTCACCATTGAGGAGCTTAGCTGATTGTACTATACCACCACTGATATACATAGTGTATTTGTTTTTTATGTCTATCAGTTAGGTCACGCTTACCATTAAGTACTATATATTATATCTCTGTGACCTGCAATCTCAGTACTTACCCGGACACACCTGGATTAATCACCTACCACACAGGTCCGCATCAGGAATACTGTGCGAACTCAGTACCAGTGATTTATTAAATTCATCTGGCACACACTAATTATTTTGATCCAGACCCAAATGGTGTTCTTTATTTAGGATCAACCCACCCTTAGTACGTCGCTCGACCAATATTTTATAATTGTTGTTTAATAAAGATTATGTTTTTAAATCATTCACTCACCACCAGAGTGTGAACCTGAGTGCTATATTGGGTTCCTTCTCTCCTTCATATCCTCCAACACCTCACCCAGGTCAGACTACCATTAGGCCATGTAACTAAGTTTATGGGCATAGTCGGGGCTCGAACGGACTACTTACCTATACATTTCCGATGTAAGTCCCCTTGTATCTGTTTCCAATAAACAGAGCTGTTCGAAATTCGTCAATTGAGGGCAGGATGAGTGTTTATTATAAAATGCTCTGATCTGGAGGTATCTAAAAAATTCCGAATGGGGAATGTCTTTTTCTGATCTGATTTGTTCAAATGTTTTGATACTTTTGTTTCCCTCCAGATCTCTAAGTCTTGTGAATCCCTTCTTGTTCCAAACTGTAAAATCTGCACTGTGCAGACCTGGAGCAAATTCCAGGTTACCCCACAGAGGGGACATTAATGAGTTTCTGGTGGTCAGGGAGCATTTCAATTTAGCGGCCTCGCAGATCATCCAAGAGTTGGTCATCGGGACCAGCAGTTCTTTAATAGTTTTAAATACCGATATTGGGGACCAAATCAAGCTGTCTAGCACTACGGGAGAGCAGGCTTCTTTTTCTAATCTTCACCCATCTTTTCGGCTGGGATCTACCCGACATTGAGACATTTGGCATAATTGTGCCACCTTGTAGTATAGGACAACAAGCAAGGTGCCGCCAGCCCCACGGCCAAAATGGGTCTTTTTAGTATTTTCCCTTTTACTCTCGGTTTCTTATAACCCCATATAAATTTAGAGACCAGAGACTGAAGCGAGAGAATATGTCCTTCCGTCTCTGTGGCACAGGTATCGTCTGGAATAGGCAAAGAATGCGAGGGAGAAGATTCATTTGAATACAATATATTTTACCAATCCATTATATATTGTAGGTCGACCATACTCTGATGTCTTCTAAGAATCTGGTGTAATTTTGGGAAGTTGGCCCTATATAAAGTTTTATAGTTGTTTGTGATATTATAAGTATTTGATGTCTTTCTGTTGTCATTTAAAATTAATGGCTGTCAAGTTTTCCATCTCTTTTGGTAGATTTATGTTCAGGGCTTCCGATTTCGTTTGGTTAATTTTTAAAGCCTGAAACCCTGAACTTTCCCAAGAGATCAAACAGATTGGGCAGGGAAGTGAGAGGTCTAGATATGGTTAAGAAAACCTCATCTGCGTAGAGAGCTACTTTGTGAGTCTGCTGTTTCATTTGTATTCCCGAAACATCCGGGTTGTTCCCGTGCTTCCAGGGGTTCGGATACATTTTATTTTTAATTCTGTGACTTATTACAATGTCTCTAAGCAAGTCAGCAACTGGGTGTTGTACTTGACAGGGTATATATCTGGCACGTGACATCATACTGGTGACACATAATGCACATAGCCTGGTGGCGGATAAGGAGAGTCAGATAGGTTTAAATTTACACAGAAAGCAGATGAAGAAAGAAAGAGAGGACGTCAGTGCAGAGAAAGTAAGAACACTGGAGAGGAAGAGAGAGGCGGAAAGAATTGGGGACATCATAAGGTATTTGAGGAAAGTGATGAGGGAGAGAAATGACGGTGGGTGGGGGGAGAGACGAGGGAGAGAGAGAAGAGGGTAGGGGGTGAGAGGAGGAGGGGAGGGATGAGGTTGGTTTCTTATAATTCAGCTAGTATTGTATATTATTATGTACAACCTATGCATTAATATGCGAGTTTTGCCATGCAAACTCGCCCAGAAACTAAATGCACTTTTATGTGACAAATTGGGAATATCTAATCAAGTGTTTAATAGATTAAGAATGATCAAGGTATATAAGGCAAGAGGGAGATAACTGTTTATCATATTTGCTAACTTAATCATTCAAACTATATAGAATTAAACCAATAGTCATTTTCAAAATGATAATACCCACCAGAGCAATAATTGGATGAGTGAACGATATGAAGTGAAGATTTCAACTAGACTGTCACCTCTTTGGCTGTGTGTTTGCGTTCTCTCTCCACAAGCCAAACACCTTGACCGATTCGGATTACATTTTGAGGAAACCCTTCTGCCGTCCTAACTTAGATCTGCCAGAAGTTTCACCCAAATCGGTGCAGCCCCCATCGTGGAATTATTTGCTTGTTTTTTTTAAGTGATACAAAATACATTAGTGATACATCTCATCGACCGGATTCTTCATACAAAACATTAAATGTGTTATTTTGCAACTTGTGTTCCTTTTTCAGACAATTTGCTTAAAGCATTTCAGAGAAATGAAATATTTAAAAGGAAAATAATTGGTTGACCCCTTTAACAAACTACACTGTAGATTCTAACGGCGACATCAATGTAGATGTATATGCATGCTCAGACTCCAAGAGTAGTGTTTTGGATATGTATATATTTATATATTTCCCACTTCGGCCATTTTGATTCCCCCCTTTTTTTTTAACTATTGTTACCAATACTTTTCTTCCTTTCTATAATCTCTTGGAAATATGTATGTAGAAAAACAAATAAGGTAGCGCTAATTTCTTGATATATTAAATATGGAAATAGATAAGTTCACTTGGAAAGAATGGCTGGCTGCCTATGATATAACTCTGACCCCAGGTCAGAAAGAATGAGTGGAAAGAGTGTTATAGCCCTGGCGCTCGGCACATATATCAAAACATATATAAACATATATACAACCAGAATCGATGGTACTGGCAGATTCAATGGAATACTCCACGTGTAGATGGTCAAACATGGAATAAAAATAAATAAAATGACATAGCGTAATACTATATAATAACCTAAACAAATATACACAAATGCACAAAAACACAATACAAACAACAAATGCTGAGAACAGACAGGTGACTGATAGTTACAAAAAACACATTTAATAAAACAATTAATAAAACGCAAATAATATTGCTATGAGTATAAACATGGAATAGGTCCCACTAATGAACTCCTGCTGTAGCTGAAGTACCTGCTTCCGAAACGCGTAGGGTGGTCCAGTAGTGGAGTGTAGAGCGGGACCACCCTACACGTTTCGGAAGACGTAGCTTCCTTCCTCAGGGGTATAACAATAATCATGTCTAGCTGACATCCCCGCTGACTACCGATTTGGACCATTACAGTGATTAGAGCACGAGCGAATCTGCCGCTACTATCCGCACATCACTGTTGAGCAGGGTCCTGGTGAATCTGCTGTTGCGAATCTGCAGCTGCGGTTACACATTCACAGGCTGTCCGTATCACAGAGGTTGGAGCCACAGATCTGCAGAGGTCTGTCCCCGCGAGAGCAGGGGAGTGCTCCACCCGGGAGCCGACGCCGAACATCAGCATTCTACCGATGCCAAAGAGGAACGCTCGGAGCAGACTGGCCACAGGTGAGAGGGGATACTCTCTGAATATCCACTGCCCGTTACCTTCTTACTTCTGGAAAGCAGGTACTTCAGCAGGAGTGTATTAGTGGGACCTATTCCATGTTTATACTCATAGCAATATTATTTGCGTTTTATTAATTGTGTTTTATTAAATGTGTTTTTTATAACTATCAGTCACCTGTCTGTTCTCAGCATTTGTTGTTTGTATTGTGTTTTTGTGTATTTGTGTATATTTGTTTAGGTTATTATATAGTATTACGCTATGTAATTGTATTTATTTTTATTCCATCTTTGACCATCTACACGTGGAGTACTCCATTGGATCTGCCAGTACCATCGATTCTGGTTGTACATATCCTTTATATATGTTTTGATATATGTGCCGAGCGCCAGGGATATAACACTATGTATGTATGTATGTATGTATGTATGTATGTATGTATGTATGTATGTATGTATGTATGTATACACACACATATATATATACACACACACATATATATGATGAAGTGACGCTGCCACAAAACACGTAGGATTGAACGATGCAAGTTGTGTATCCAGTCAAGCCACATGCCAATTGGAAATCCAGCGTGTCTCCTACAGGAAGAACTCAGGTAACAGAAGGTGGGAGTAGACATGTCTGGGAGACCATTCAGGACCTAGGAGGACATATGCTAAAGGGCACCACACTTCCCTTAAAAGGTGTGACTGCATTTGTATGTATAACAAATGAGTGAGTGTAACATGTGCCTGGGTTTTGAATTATTATTATTATTTTTTTACTATTAAACAGATTTTTAATGATGTTTATGCACTTTATCACATAATTGAGATATATATATATATTTATAAACACTTTGGTATATACTTTTTTTATATATTTGTGCAATACACATCTTAGTGTATATGTGTATCTCGGGGGTCCTCAACCATTTTATGCCCAAGAGCACACTTGAGAGTTCAAGAGAAAGTGGCGAGAACCAACCAATTAACACACACACACACACACACACACACACACACACACACACACACACAGACTACACTACACTTGGTGGGAAGCACGCAGCAGCTGGCAGCACCCTCCTCCAATACACATAATCCCCACTCCTCCCCCACCATTCACATGACTGGGGCAGGATAAGGAGCGGTCTGGCTGGGCACTTGCCCGGAGCGCCAACCAAGGACCACCGCTGGTCACCTTGCAGTCCTCTGCCATCCTCACCTGCCACCACCACCGCTCGGCTCTCCCTAGCTGCAGGGTGCTGCCGATCCCAGACACTTCCCGCGAACGTGAGCACAGGGCCCCTAGCAGCCAGGACACACCTCCAAACCCCTTGTGGTGCGCGGGAAATTAAGAAAAATGTGTCCTGGCCACCAAGATGAGTGCCCTGCTGGGCACGGGTGCACTCACGAATGGCGTTGGAGCGGCGGTTGCACCAGATACCCTGTGGCTGGGAAGAGCCGAGCGTCGAGGAAATTCAAGGACAGAGGAAGGTGAGTAGTCCTGGTGACAGAGCCCCCATTCAAGCACACGGACAGACTAAAAATTTGGCGCTCCTGTAAAAAAACGATTGTTTTACAGGGGCAACAAATTTTCAGGCCGCCCATGGCGCAATTATGTCTCAGTCCAGCACTGCACATAAAATGCTCCCCACCATTCACGTTGCCACTCCCCCTTCCCACCATTCTCATAACCTCCCACCATCCACCAACCACCCCCCATTATTCACATAACCCCCCCACCCTTCACATAACCTGCTCCTATTCACATAACCCCTCCTCCCAATATTCACATAACCCTCCTTCCCCACCATTCACATAACCCCCCTCCCCCCACCATTTACATAACCCCCTTCCCCCCACCATTCACATAACCTCCCCCCTCCCACCATTCACATAAGCTCCCCCCCTCCCACCATTCACATAACCTCCCCCCCCACCATTCCCATAACTCCCCCCCCAACATTCCCATAACTCCCCCCCCCACCATTCCCATAACTCCCCCCCCCACCATTCCCATAACTCCCCCACCAATCATTCGCATAACCTCCCCCCCTCCCACCATTCCCATAACCCCCCCTCCAATCATTCACATAACCTCCCCCCCTCCCACCATTCACATAACCTCCCCCCCTCCCCATAACCCCCCCCTCCAATAATTCCCATACCCCCCCCCCCAATTCCCATAACCACCTCCCCCCCTCCCACCATTCCTGTAACACCCCCACCTCCCAACACATCTTAACTGGAGGCCTCCAGTGCCGAACCGCCCAACCTCTGATGTTCGGGGCGGGGCTAACACCGGAGACCAGGCCCAATCCAGGGGTGGAGAAAGAGGTTGGGGCCGCTGCACGAGGAAGAGCAGTTGTACCGGCTCCCCCCCTCCCTGTCGGCGGCCCTGACGGGCACCATGTTGGGGACCCCTTGTGTATCTTATACACAGATCATTTGTTAGGACACACTTTATTTTTTTGGAGCGCACTTTTTTCTCCACGTCACAAACTGAAAATAACAACTTGTAGATTCACTTTGCGTCTCGCTGGCAGGGATAATTATTCACCGTAGAACTGTTCATACATCACGGCCTTCTAGAGAATAATACGTTTTGTGGGTTTTTTGTTTACCCGTTCATCCAACAACGCGGTATAAAACATAGCGTCTTCCGAGTATTTTTACAGATAGGGGTTCCATAGTCCCAATGTATTTTTTAAAGGGGTCCCACACAATCACAATACGTAATCAAAAGGGTATCACTGCATCTTTGTTTTCACTTGAATTTTACCGGAAAATAACTAAACTTCTTGTGAAGCCGGGAATTCCCAAAGCTAAGAATAGTCGAATGCATAAAAAAAAAAAAAAAACAGGCTGGGATTGCTGCTTTTCAAAGGTTAAAAACCCCTGTTTTAGAGGAAAGCAAACCACACGTGTTTTAAAAAAAAAAAGTGTACAAATTGCGTCATTTACATCTTGCGTCTCTTTGCGCAGTGTATCAAGGTTTTTACTTCAACTTCTGTGCTGGGAGTGTCGGACTGCAACGTGGGGAGTGTCACTAAGAGGAGCGGCTCAGTGAGGAAACACACGGACTGCTTGTGACCTTGGGCAAGTCACTTTATCTCCCTGTGCCCCAGGCACCAAAAACACAGTGTAAGCTCATCTGGGCAGGGATGGTGCCTGTAACATCCCTATGTGCTGCGTACCGTGTGCTATACTGTAATTGTGAAGCGCTTTGAGTCCCATTGGGAGAAAAGTGCTATATGAAATAAAGTTATTATATTATTATTACATCAACTTTTGTAGCCAAGAAATTAAGACGCACACGTTATTATATTTGACGAAAATCGAGCAATGCGTCAAAACTATGCACCGCCCCGTGATAAAAAAACGAAAAGTAACTTTAAGTTACTGCTGGTCTACTAATGACTGCGACAGAAAAAAAGCTGAGGGCGACTAATGTTTTTAGAAAAAAGGGTTGTTTTTGCTGCTGGCTCGAGGCTCGTGGCTTATCTCGGGTTTCCTGCAGGGCAGGAGACTGTGACTTCCAAGAGATAACAACACTGAGAACACTGAGGACTTCTCTCCTACGCAATGCTCAGGGTGACGGCTCACCCCCAAATATGCCAACTCAGACGTAAACAACAACACGATAGATGTGCCAAAGATGATCTGAAAACAGCCTTTTAAATACCTAACTGCAAACGAGAAAGCTGCGACGCAGCACCCAATCATGGATACAAAATAGCTTTATTGGATCTGAGGCAAAAAGGACAACATGTTTTGCCCTTCTCAAGGTCCCTCAACTGTCTCTTGTTGCTAAAAATATTTTTGAGCCCCAGATTTCACTTAACTTTTTTTCTAACTACCTAACTGGGCCTCATATCCATGGTGGGACCGCGGCAGATAATTGCCCCTTCCCCTTGAGACCGTCTGCTCAGGTTGACCTGAAAGGTCTCTCTCAACAATCTCTGTATGAGGGGCAACCGCTCCTAGGAGCAAAGTAGGACATGGTGAAGAGGTGACATCTGGACAATTGATAATAATAATAATAATTTTATTTCATATAGCACATTTCTCCCAATGGAACTCAGAGCGCGTCACAATTACAGTATAGTGCGCGGAACGCAGCACACAGGATTAGTTACAGACACTGTCCTTGCCCAGGTGAGCTTGCAATCTATGTTCATGGTGCCGGAGGCACAGGCTGATAAAGTGACTTGCCCAAGGTCACAAGGAGCCGACACCGGGATTTGAACCCGGTTCTCCTGATTCACACCCAGTATCATTGTTTCCAGTCAGTGTCGTTCCTCACTGAGCCGCTCCTTCTCCTTCACTGGTGATTTTTACCCAAATCTGACACGGGTATAATTAAATAATTTTTCTAAAATTAGTTTGTAAGCCCGATGAGCGGAGACTTGGGAGGGGGGTGAGATTTCCTCTGGCTCCTCCCATTTGTCTGATGTCACGGTGTGTTCAACAAGAGTTTGCACAGGCATAGCCCCCTCCCCACCCCTCCCCTTATCTTTCTTGGCTCTCTCATAAGGACAGGGAAGGCTAAGGGTAAAGAAAACACTTGGTTGACAAACACTCCCCCGATCTGAGTCCCCTAAGAAATGTAAGTAACAGAAGGTTAACACTCCCAACAACCGCCAGCTCAGGCACGCGGAGCAAAACCCCATAGTACAGACTGATACATGGATGCACAGAGACAAGAAGAACATGTTGCAATTTGCACCTGTTTTGTTCCAAATATGCCGTGATATATCTCCCTGTGTTTCTGGCACCAAAGCTTGGTTGTAAGCTCTTTGGGACAGGGCCTGCAACATTCTATGTTACCTACCATGTTCACAATACTTCTAACACACATCCCATGCTCCAGGCCCTACCTTTCCTCTGGATTATGACCCTCAGCAACGGGTTAGCAGAGCTCAACGCCTTCTGATAGTTGTCATCGTTGTTGATGGGCAGCAAATCCCCGTGGATATCGGTGTATCCCAATAGGATGTCCATGCAGGGGATCTTGTGCACGGTCTGGATCAGCTGGTAGAAATCCTGGAAGCCGCCGGCGCAGGAACCCGTGATGGCGAAGCGCCGGAACTCTGCATCAAACTGAGCCAAGGACAACACGGTCAGGGGGCAGAAGCCAACATGCCTCTATGCCACAATACAATGGGTTGTCAACCTGTCTTCAATAGATCCATGGGGGAAAGGAACATGGAAGTCATTATTTCAGCTGACTTGGTTAGCAATGTAACAAAGCCGTGGGGAAAGTCGGCAGCTGCCAAGATGTATAGGGAGAGATATTAGTAGCAGAGGTAGTGATGCCACCTTATAGATCAGAGAAGCTCACCTCCGGTCCTCAAACCCCCCAACAAATCAGGTTAAGTATATCCCAGTTTCAGCACTGGTGGCTCAGTCAAAGACTGAGCCACTGATTGAGCCACCTGTGCTGAAGCTGGAATATCCTTAAAACCTGACCTGTTGGGGGGGGGGGGGGGGGGTCTTGAGGACCGGAGGTGAGCACCCCTGTTATAGACCATCGGTAAGACCTCACCTCAAGCATTGCGTTCAGTTCTGGAGACCATATTTATTTAGCGTAATACTGTACGTTTATTTAGTATAATACGCTTCTGCCATAAGACACACATATTAAAGGCCATTGACTCAAATGGGCTCTAATGTTTAGAAGGCGTGTTATGTATAGCGACTGCTTAATAAATATGGCCCCATACTATCAGAAGGATATAAACAAACTAGATTGTGGAAAGAACAGCAGAAAGAAAGCACAGAAATGCTGCTGGGTCTCCAGCACAAAACCAACCAGGAAAGACTAAAGAACCTTACAGCAGCGCTCCATTAAAGCTGCAGTTCAGTCTTTTTTTTTTTACATTTATTTTTTTACTTCAATAGTTTCATGTGGGCAATCTCTAATTACCTAAAGAACTGTATAGCTGCAGGTCAATTCGTTTTCCATGTATTGATAGGCGAAATTTGCTGACATAATTAGAGCTGGCATATGTTTTTCTTCTGCTTCTGTCTCTCAGTGGAAGCTCATGAATATTCATGAGCACTCCTGCACTGACATGTGCTAGAGGGAGGGCAGGGCTGACAGAGGGGTGTGCCAGGGCTTGTGACAGGACATGAAGGGGCAGTGCCTTAGCAAATGGCTGTTAAAATAGAATACAAGAAAATTGGTCTTTCAAAGTTGTTTTTTTAAAAACAGAAAATGCTAAAAGTATTTTTTCTTACTACAGAACTGATTTATTAAAAAAAACAAACATGCAGGATATTGACTGAACTGCAGCTTTAAGGTTAGAAACAGGGGATCTCTGGAGATGAACCGTGTGACCGGGGACCCCCTGCAACCTGAGATACCTGGAGATGAACCGTGTGACCGGGGACCCCCTGCTTCCTGCGATACTTACTTTCAGATTTATTATTATTATCATTTATTTACAACGCACCATCATATTCCGTAGAGCAGTCCAATAGGGTTGGTGGATGAAAAATAACAAGTAACAGACATTGAGATACATTGTTACAGTAGGTGAGGAGAGCCCTGCCCCCAGGAGGTTACACTCTATAAGGAAAGGTAAGTGGGAACATAAGGTATAGGGGGGGTGAGAAGGTTGGTGTGTGTCGCGTGCCTGCGCGATAATTGAAGGAGTTGGCGTTGGGGAAGCAGAGATAGAGCTGTGAGAGCTGGATAATGTGTGAAGATGAAAATGCTTCAATATGCTTCTGAAATAGAGACTGCCGGTGCTCAATGGAGGTTTAGATCCCCTGTGTCACGCAGACCAATAGGAAGCTGCGCTGGATGATGTCACAGCTTCCTATTGGCTACTGCCCCACAACAGATTTAAGCCTTCATAGGGTTTACCCATCCAGGCATGCTACCGGCAGTATCTTGGGAAGATCCATCTCAAATGAACGCAGCTGGAATGAAGGAGAGATAATCGCAGACGGAACTGCTCCTTTCTTATATACAGCCTCGAGAAGAGAAGGGAGAGGGGGATATGACAAACGTTCAAATACATAAAGGGGTTTAAACAAGGTGCAGGGGGGGGGGGAAGTATATTACAGAGGAAGGAAGTGCTACAAATAGAGGTCCTGCCCTGACGCCGCAGGGCGGGATATGGGAGAAGTCCTTCTTCACAGAATAGATGGTGGAGTTGTGGAATAGCCTCCCTCTAGGAGCTAATACAAGGGGATGGACACATGCTTGGGACAGACTATTTAAGGCTACAGTATCTTAAATATGAAAGGAAGTCGAGGATCGAGTAGGGTCTGATATTTTCCAGCAGGTGGGATAATGGGCACATTAGGTGGGTTAAGTGGTTCTTATTCACGAAGCCACCTTCTCCTGGAAGTTCTTCCCCTTGACCAGCCTCCCCCAGCCACACAGAGTGACCTCTTGTTCTAGCACTCGTCTTTCTCCAAAATGTGCTTCTTTCTTGTGTTTTGTTGAAACCCTTAATGTCCTTGAAAGCTTAGATCAGGAGGGATCAAATCCAGTCCTCAAAGGCCACTAACAGGTCAAGTTTTAAGGATATCCATGCTTCAGCACAGGTGGCTCAGTCAATGACTGAGCCACCTGTGCTGATGCAGGGATATCTGTAAAACCTGACCTGTTGTTGGCCCTTGAAGACTGGAGTTTGCCACCCCTGGTTTAGATCATATCTCCCCCCTCCCCTCTATCCTCTAACCTGTACATATTAATATCCTCATTGATATTTGAGTATCTGATGAACCCCCAACATGAGCAGCACCTATATATTCCACTATATTTCTCATTATGCTTTTTGGAGTTAGGATTTTGGCCCAAAGTCAATACACAAATGCCCAGTTAGTGAGACAGCTGTGAGATGTTGCACAGAAGCTGTTTAATGAGTAATCTCTACGTATTAACTCCAATATACTGTATGCTTTTAAGTTGGACTGCACCGTAACGATGCAGGAATGTGTTGATTGCAACATACTGTATTGTTGAGAAACAATCTCTAATAATAATAATAATAACATTTCATGGTCCAAATGCAGCTTTCAAGCAGCAATCCAAACTAGGGATTTTTTTTTGCAAAGTTTTGAAGCAGGGGGGCGGAGGGGGGTCTCCGGAGTTGAACCCCATTAATTTCAGCGCTGGGGACCCCCTGCTTCCCAAGATACTGACCTCTGTAGTAGGTTCCTGTATACCCTCTGCTTTTAAATAGCTCCCGCGTCACGTGGTCCAATAGGAAGCCGCACCGGATGACATCACAGCTTCCTATTGGCCCGCAGGGCCCGGGAACTTAGAAGAGACGTGATCCAAGCTAGCCTACCGGCTACCAGCATCCACTATAGAGGCAAGTATCTCCGCAGACAGGGGGTCCCCAGAGCCGAAATGAATGGGGTTCAGCTCCGGTGACCCCATGCTTCAATTCTCTGGGGGGGGGGAAACTTGCCATAAAAATAATCGCCGTCTTGGGTTGCCTCTTTCAGACACAAGGTAAGTCTTTACAAGTGACAATAGTTACTATTCTAGCTGCTGTGTTTAACGACACACGGTAGCTCTGAAAATGCCATGAACCGCATCGTACTGTATGTCTGCGTGTAAAGATAGATATCCCACGCTGTAATCCGCAGTGCATGGAAGGATAGAGAAGGCTAATTCGTTAAACAGTATGATCAACACACTCACTATCAATGAACATCACGTCCCACATACTATTCTGAGCATTGCTACTGTGTAATGCTGTCTGTGCCAATGCACGGTGACTACGGAGGGAATCCCTTCCACGTTGTACAAGGGCGCACACCCGGCGGTCTCGCACAGGGGTGCCTCCCATGCTAACCTTTAAAATGCTAATGTTATTTACAAGAGATGCAATCTGTTTAGGAAATGCCAGCATCAAAGATTGCAGTTAACATTTAAAAGTACAATATTACACTGCTGCTGAGCTGCAGACGCCCCAACGGGGCAGATTTGAAGGATATCCCAGCTTCAGCAAAAGTGGCTCGAATGAGCCACTGATTGAGCCACCTGTGCTGAAGCAGGCATACCCTTAAAACCTGACCTGTTGAGGGGGTTTGGAGGACTGGAGTTGAGCACCCTTACAATATTAGCTGTGTTTTGCCAGCAACGGGTAGGACCCTAATTGGCATTCTGCCTGCGATACTAATATAGAGTAGTGAGTAAACACCAAACGCCAGTCCTTAAATCTTCCCTGATCTTCCCCTGTCAGGGAGTCACACATAGCATATATCACCCGAGCCCAGAGCAGCCAGCACTGCACTGCAGACTATATCGCACAGGTCCGCCGGAGGGTCAGGGAGTCACACATAGCATATATCACCCGAGCCCAGAGCAGCCAGCACTGCACTGCAGACTATATCGCACAGGTCCGCTGGAGGGTCAGGGAGTCACACATAGCATATATCACCCGAGCCCAGAGCAGCCAGCACTGCACTGCAGACTATATCGCACAGGTCCGCTGGAGGGTCAGGGAGTCACACATAGCATATATCACCCGAGCCCAGAGCAGCCAGCACTGCACTGCAGACAATATCGCACAGGTCCGCCGGAGGGTCAGGGGGTCACACATAGCATATATCACCCGAGCCCAGAGCAGCCAGCACTGCACTGCAGACTATATCGCACAGGTCCGCCGGAGGGTCAGGGAGTCACACATAGCATATACCACCCGAGCCCAGAGCAGCCAGCACTGCACTGCAGACTATATCGCACAGGTCCGCCGGAGGGTCAGGGGGTCACACATAGCATATACCACCCGAGCCCAGAGCAGCCAGCACTGCACTGCAGACTATATCGCACAGGTCTGCCGGAGGGTCAGGGAGTCACACATAGCATATATCACCCGAGCCCAGAGCAGCCAGCACTGCACTGCAGACTATATCGCACAGGTCCGCCGGAGGGTCAGGGAGTCACACATAGCATATACCACCCGAGCCCAGAGCAGCCAGCACTGCACTGCAGACTATATCGCACAGGTCCGCCGGAGGGTCAGGGAGTCACACATAGCATATACCACCCGAGCCCAGAGCAGCCAGCACTGCACTGCAGACTATATCGCACAGGTCCGCCGGAGGGTCAGGGAGTCACACATAGCATATACCACCCGAGCCCAGAGCAGCCAGCACTGCACTGCAGACTATATCGCACAGGTCCGCCGGAGGGTCAGGGAGTCACACATAGCATATACTGTATCACCCGAGCCCAGAGCAGCCAGCACTGCACTGCAGACTATATCGCACAGGTCCGCCGGAGGGTCAGGGAGTCACACATAGCATATATCACCCGAGCCCAGAGCAGCCAGCACTGCACTGCAGACTATATCGCACAGGTCCGCCGGAGGGTCAGGGAGTCACACATAGCATATACTGTATCACCCGAGCCCAGAGCAGCCAGCACTGCACTGCAGACTATATCGCACAGGTCCGCCGGAGGGTCAGGGAGTCACACATAGCATATATCACCCGAGCCCAGGGCAGCCAGCACTGCAGACTATATCGCACAGGTCCGCCAGAGGGTCAGGGAGTCACACATAGCATATACCACCCGAGCCCAGAGCAGCCAGCACTGCACTGCAGACTATATCGCACAGGTCCGCCGGAGGGTCAGGGAGTCACACATAGCATATACCACCCGAGCCCAGAGCAGCCAGCACTGCACTGCAGACTATATCGCACAGGTCCGCCGGAGGGTCAGGGAGTCACACATAGCATATATCACCCGAGCCCAGAGCAGCCAGCACTGCACTGCAGACTATATCGCACAGGTCCGCCGGAGGGTCAGGGAGTCACACATAGCATATATCACCCGAGCCCAGAGCAGCCAGCACTGCACTGCAGACTATATCGCACAGGTCCGCTGGAGGGTCAGGGAGTCACACATAGCATATATCACCCGAGCCCAGAGCAGCCAGCACTGCACTGCAGACTATATCGCACAGGTCCGCCGGAGGGTCAGGGAGTCACACATAGCATATATCACCCGAGCCCAGAGCAGCCAGCACTGCACTGCAGACTATATCGCACAGGTCCGCTGGAGGGTCAGGGAGTCACACATAGCATATATCACCCGAGCCCAGAGCAGCCAGCACTGCACTGCAGACTATATCGCACAGGTCCGCCGGAGGGTCAGGGGGTCACACATAGCATATATCACCCGAGCCCAGAGCAGCCAGCACTGCACTGCAGACTATATCGCACAGGTCCGCCGGAGGGTCAGGGAGTCACACATAGCATATATCACCCGAGCCCAGGGCAGCCAGCACTGCACTGCAGACTATATCGCACAGGTCCGCCAGAGGGTCAGGGAGTCACACATAGCATATATCACCCGAGCCCAGAGCAGCCGGCACTGCACTGCAGACAATATCGCACAGGTCCGCTGGAGGGGCATGGGAGGTAGCGGCTCGAGATCTGCTAGTAAAATAGTTGAAGCCGTGCCCGGTTAGCGCCAGGATAGCGCTGAAGCTTCTGGATTGGTTTCCCCACGGCGTCGGGGCTGCCACGGGTCACATGACCGTAGATTACCCCGGTGCCGGAGGCGGTCTCGGCTGCTACATCTGTACACAGACATGCGGATGTACTCACACTAACATTATGACGTACACACTGATGTGGTATATAGTATGTCATGATATATACTGATTGTACGTGTGTGAGTTTAAAGAAAATACACACAGACACACACCTGTATATAAACTGTTATATACACACAGACCCACACCTGTATATATACTGTTATAAAGATACACACAGACCCACACCTGCATATATCTTATACTATATTAGTGAAAGCACTGTATGCCTGCCTGCCTGCCTGGATGTCCGGTGTCCCTAGGGGAAATCTCATTGGTCCCTTGGGCCGCCCCCGCACACCTCTCATTGGCCTGAGGTGGAGGCACACCTCTCATAGGCCTGAGGCGGAGTGACGGGCGGGCCAAACACACACACACACACCCACACTCACACACTCTCTCTCTCTACCCTCCTTAACGGCTGACAGACACACACACACACACACACACACACACACACACACACACACACACACACACACACTCTCTCTCTCTCTCTCTCTCCACCCTCCTTAACGGCTGACACACACACACACACTCTCTCTCTCTCCACCCTCCTTAACGGCTGCCCGGCCTTGACCCCCCCCCCCCGCCCTTCCCGGCCGCTGCCGCAACAACGGAACCCCCCCTATCACCACTCCGCGGGACCTCAACATCACCCTCTCTCCCGGTGCTCACCCGCTCTCCCGGTGCTCACCCGCTCTCCCGGTGCTCCATCTCCCCCGGTGCTCCCTACCCCCCCCCCCCAGAGCACGCTGTCGCCGCTCTCACCTTCAGGCCTAGAGGCCGCGCCCCCAGCTCACCATCCCCGCGCGCGCTGCTCCCGCTCTGTCAGTCGGGAGCTGTACGGGCCGCAGCCCACACCACCTCCTGACCTGAGCGTCTCAGCTCCGCATCGCCGGGGGAAACGGAGACCGCCGAGGAACCCGAGGAGGAGGAGGAGGAGCGCGGCCCGGTGTGAGGTAAGTAACCGCACGGGAAGGGATCTTTCACCCCCCCGGCCCGGCGCGTCACCCCCCCGGCCTGGCCCTTCACCCGGCCCGGCGCGTCACCCCCCCCCGGCCTGGCCCTTCACCCGGCCTGGCCCTACACACACACACACACACACACACGTACACACACACACACACACACACACGTACACACACATGTACACACACACAAAAACATGTACACACACACACATGTTTACACACACAAATGTACACACACACACGTACACGTACGTACACACACACACACACACACACACACACACACACAATGTATACACACAAACATGTATACACACATGTATACACACACACACACACACTATCCCCAGCACCACCACATCAGCACACCGGTATCCCATGCCCCCCCCCCCCCCAGCACACTGGCATTTTCGGCTCCCCACCATTCCCAGCCCCCATCAACACCATCAGCACCCACACATTGGCACCTTCGCACCTCCCCCATCGGCACACCCACATCCGCACCCCCACATCAGCAAGAAACCCTCCCAAATCAGCACACCGATACAATCACCATCAGTACAGCCACAGCAGCAGTACCACCGCACACCGCCATGGCCCGCGTGGATCACTCCCCACCCAAATGCCACCCCCACACCACAAACATCCCGGGCAACGCCGGGGCTCTCAGCTAGTACTGTTATAAAGATACACACAGACCCACATCTGTATATATAGTGTTATATAGATACACACAGACCCACACCTGTATATATACTGTTATATAGATACACACAGACCCACACCTGTATATATACTGTTATATAGATACACACAGACCCACACCTGTATATACTGTTATATAGATACACACAGACCCACACCTGTATATATACTGTTATATAGATACACACAGACCCACACCTGTATATATACTGTTATATAGATACACACAGACCCACACCTGTATATATACTGTTATATAGATACACACAGACCCACACCTGTATATATACTGTTATATAGATACACACAGACCCACACCTGTATATATACTGTTATATAGATACATACAGACCCACACCTGTATATGTACTGTTATATAGATACACACCTGTATATATACAGTTATATAGATACACACAGACACACACCTGTATATATACTGTTATATAGATACACACCTGTATATATACAGTTATATAGATACACACAGACACACACCTGTATATATACTGTTATATAGATACACACCTGTATATATACAGTTATATAGATACACACAGACACACACCTGTATATATACTGTTATATAGATACACAGACACACACCTGTGTATATTTACTGTTAAAAAGATACAGACACACACATGTACTGTATATATACTGTTATATAGATACACACTTGATACATACATTACACTGCTATAAAAAGCTGGCATTGTAAGCTTCAATAGAGTCGTTTCCCTGATGGTTTTATATGTATATTTAGATCCCTTTGCGGGTTAGAGATGGAGTACTATTCCTGTGCCAGGGCTATGAATGCGGCCGTGCAGAGGGGTTGATAAGATTATTGTGGGGAGCGGAGGGGCCTGGGGATAAAGTTGATATTTCGGAGGCAGTGCTGGAATTCTGTGGATTTTTTAATGTAGGCGTTTATCAGATCAGACTCTGATTATTCTGCATAAGTGCAGCTAGGATATTGATTTCTATGTAATAAGAGTCTGAGGACGGGAGTCGTCAAAACGCGATGTGGAGTATTGCGCCGGATCCGACAGTAACTACAATTCAGGTCAATGGCAGTTATTAACCTCTTTGCTGCTGGCCCCTCTGGCAACGAAGAGGCTAAAATACTACCTGTGTGGGGGCAGTTCCTTCTGCTCAAGGTTCTCTTTACATAGGTGGGAAGCAGGGGGTATAATCTCAGCCCCAGGGGCCGCCTGGTTCCCGAGATACTCCCCTGGAAAAGGTGCCGATGGTGGTATCCCCTGCAGGCGTTTATAGCTCCCACATTACGCAGGCCAATAGGAAGCTGCAACGTCCCCCGTTCCTTCCTATTGGTCCGCGTGACGCCGAGGAGTGAAATACCCGGAAGTAACCGGCGCTCCCTGCGGCGGAGCTGACATGAAAGCGGCTCATCTACAGTAGGGTCGGCCAACTCCAGTCTTCAAGGGCCACCAACAGATCGTGGCTTTATGGATATCCCTGCTTCAGCACAGGTGGTGCAGTCCTTGACTGAGCCACTGATTGAGCCACCTGTGCTGAAGCAGAGATATATACATAACTTGTGGTCTACCGCTCACCCTGATATAATATATATGATGATGTATAAAGTATAAATATACTTTTTATACCTGCCGGTGCAAAGAGGATAGGGTTAACAGACACGAACATACAGAGGAGGCATAGAGTCCTCCCCAAAAGATCCTCAATAGCTGCACTGAAGCAGAGATATCCTGAAAACCTGGACCGGTTTGTGGCCCTTGAGGACTGGAGTTTGCCGCCCCTGATCTCCAGAGACCCCCTTACTTCCCAGGAAGGTTACACATGGATTTATTTACTTTGGCAATAGACATAAACAGAATAGTTTAATCAGACCTGTTATTCCCATACTGTATACTCGAGCAGATATAGCTGCACAGTATATAGATGTGGGGTAGTACGTGATGCTAAGCTGTCATTCGAACCATAGTGTTGTTATAGAGCAGAAAGGGACTTTTTCTCCACGGCTGGGGACACTTGTTTAGACCCTAAGATTGGTGATTAGGATTAGGGGTTACGATTTTATGGGTAAGGGGTTAGGGTTTGTAGGGTTTTTTAGGGTGCAGTATGGCTACAAGTTTTCAGGTATCAGTCCCAGTCCTGCAGTGCTTACAGGTGTGCAAAGTGACTTGCACCAGGTGACAAGGTCCCGTGTTAGAGACAGTGACCCTCCCCTTCCCTTATCTCTCGGGTCTAACACAGTAATGTTATTATAGGGGGGAATGGAAATGAAAAAGTGAAGTGATGGTACTGTATGTAATATAACAGTTTGTCATATTTCGATGTTATTTTAGGGGTACACCAATTACAAGTGTTATTATAACGGTTACCGATGCTATGCAATGGCTATGAATGAAATAGTTTATCAGGTCTTATATTAACATTTAATTTGAGAGGAGTTGAGATTAAAACTGGTACTGTTGAGGTCAAGGATGTCCATCAATGCCTATTGCCAGGGAAGACGACTAGAGATTAAAATGAATATTGTTGAGGTGGTAAATGTATTTTAATAGTTTAGTACATTTGATAGCAAGTTGCTGTTGATGGGAATATACATTGAAATGTGACATTACCAAGGTTAGGTGATGTTGGGCAATGGAGTGTAATGTAATACTTTCCCAGATCTGATATTAAGATGTTAATTTAGGGATAAGCCCGTTAGAAGTTCTGTTTTAAAGGGTAGTAATGCCACGCAATATATTTTATCAGTTGCCCTGATGTTCTATTGAATTCTTATAGTAGGTTGGAGATTGCAAGTGATAGTATACAGGTTAGTAGTGCTATGCAATGGATTTTAACCCCTTTCTGCTAGAGGCCACCAACACAATGAGGGCTAATGTAGTTGATCTGACACTCAGAAGTTAATAGAGATTACATGTGATATTGTAGAGGTTAGAGATGACATGCAATATATTTGAATATATTGTAGTTGGTCTGATCTGAGATGGAGACACGTTAGTAGACATTACATGTGATATTACAGGGGATAGTTATGCCACACAATAGCTGTTAATGCACTTGATCTGATACTGAGATGTTAACATACATAAGTGATATTACAGCTGTTATAGTCATGACTTGCAATGATTGTAATGTCCTTGATCTGAAATTGATGTGTTAAAGGAGACTGATTACATGCGATATTACACTGGTTAGTAAGGCCATGTAATAGATTGTAATGCATTTGATCTGCTACTGGGATGTTAATGGCGATCTCATTGGTGGAAGAGAGGTCCATGCCTGATGCCACCAAAGGTGTCACTTGCTTGTGCACCGTTCTGCTTCAGTAAGGACCATACTGTGTGCAGCCTGCCCTGGGTGATTGCAGGCACAGGGTTATTAATGATGACAGTGGGAAGGGGGCTGGGTGCTCGCTGCCAGTCGCCTTACTTTGCTTTTCACCTCGATGATGCTGTCAGGGCTCCTGGAAGGGGTCCGGTGGTGCTTGGCCATGGTGTTCCCGCTGAGCACCATGCAGATCGCGGTGTGCAGGTGCAGCCCGCCCCCCTCCACCTCTCTGATCCAGACTGGCTGCTGCAGCTGCGGGCACAGAGGGCTGCACAAGCGCCCATGACGTCACCCCCGAGAGAGGGGGGGCGGGGCTTGGGAGAGGGGCGGGGATACAATGTAGCATCAGCTTGGCGTAGAATGCTGCTGACAATGGTTGCCCTGGGCAACCAGAGAGCGAAGTGTTAGAATTCCAATGCTTGGCCCGCGTCACAAAGGGGGTGACAGTGACAGGGGGCTGTTGGTTATTGGTACATGGGGACACATGATACACTGGATGGGGGTTCTTCCAGGAAGCAGCACCATGTCTGCTAGGAAGTCAGTGATACTTTTATTTTATTTTGAATTTCAATGGGGTTAATGCACCAGGTCAATGTAATAATAACAATAGTAATAACTTCATTTCATAGAGCACTTTCCTCCCAATGGGACTCAAAGCGCAGACAGTATACTGTACAAATAAGAGAGTATCTGCAGCACTCAAAGACAGCTGTGACACTATTAGGTCAAACACAAAGCAATGTAATGCAAAGAGAGCAAAGAAATCTCATAAATAGAGCATATTACACAGGGCACTGTCAGGATGCAGCTACCCAACAAATACTTCCCCAGAGGGGGGTAACCCGGGAGAGTTACACACTATAAATATCACAATTCCTAAATCTGTATCAGCGTCTCCCCTCCTGAAATCCCTCTCCTGGTTTCCAATCAAATCCCGCATCTCACGCTTAATTCTCCTCCTCACTTTTAAAGCTTTACACTCTTCTGCCCCTCCTTATATCTCAGCCCTAATTTCTCAATATGCACCATCCAGACTCTTGCGTTCTTCTCAAGGATGTCTTCTTTCTACCCCCTTTGTATCTAAAGCCCTCTCCCGCCTTAAACCTTTTTCACTGACTGCCCCACACCTCTGGAATGCCCTTCCCCTCAGTACCCGACTAGCACCCTCTCTATCCACCTTTAAGACCCACCTTAAGACACATTTGCTTAAAGAAGCATATGAATAGCACTGTGGATATTCTGAACACATGATACATAAAGCTTGGCCCCCTGCAGACGCACTTACTAGAATTCCCTCCTACTGTCTCTATATGTTCCCCTACCTACCAATTAGATTGTAAGCTCCATGGAGCAGGGACTCTTCTTCCTTAATGTTACTTTTATGTCTGAAGCACTTATTCCCATGACCTGTTACTTGTATTATTTGTTATTTATATGATTGTCACGTGTATTACTACTGTGAAGCGCTATGTATATTTATGGCGCTATATAAATAAAGACATACAATACAATAAAGTGCAAAAAAAGGTGCTATACACGGCCAAAAAGGCAACAACACAACAAAGATAAAAAAGAACACAATCCAAAAATCAAGGGGAGCGGCTCCGTCTCGGGCACTTAGCGCTTCTTGGCCCGTTCCCAGTACATAAGAGCGGTACTTCCCTTCAGGAGGAAAAAGGGAGTCCCGTATGTGAAGGTAGGGGGTAACCAGGCTCTCAAATAAAGGCTAAGCCCGTTTTGGTTACCCCTGATCCGTGTATAAGGGTCCAAGAGAGTTAGCTCTTGGGCTCAGTAACATTGTACTGGTTCCATACACTGTAATAAAAGTATTTTTGGTGTTTTTCCCTTTCCTGGCATGCCAGTCAGCAGGGATAGGTAGGTTGGGAGTTTCAAGGGGGGTTTTGCGGAGGATCCGTTAACAGAATATGCCTAGGAGGTTGGGGTCCGGAGTTGTCGGTTCCCCCATAAATGTACCCGGGAATCATGCCTGATTCTCGGATACATGTTGGCACATTGTTCCGGCAAAATCTCCCCTTGAAAACGCAAGCGGGACTCACCACTAGGGTACCCTGCTTCAGCACAGCCCAGAAAGGAGAATGAGGCACAAGGATGAATAGGCATCCCTGTAGCTGAGGGAATCCCTAGGTTAAGGGGAGTACCCAAGCTAGTGCCAAGGTAACCCAGAACCAGTGTAGGGTTCGTGGGTTCCCCAACTGTATATAAGGTTGAGGGGGGACTCTAAGAGTCCTGACTGAGTGTTAAAGATGGTGTGTGTGTGTGGGGGGAATAAGGCAGTTAGAAATAAAAGTAGAACATCTTTCTTCTTCTGTCCCCTGTACCCAGAGACCCAGAAGTATATTAAAACATATACCCAAGTGTATTAAAATATACTTTAATAATGTAATGTGCTTTTCCATTTGGAACCAATGTCCAAACAGGCTGCCCGAGATAACCCATAGGCGCCGGTAAGTCTGCTGGACATCGGAGTTCAAAGCAGTCAGAGGATGCCCAGAGATGAGAATAGCATTTGGGTAGCGGGGAAAGGCGGAGTACCAGGTCCGGAGATCAATGGCAGTCATCCGGGCTTCCACTTGCTCTGCCAGACCGGATGGAGCCTGACCCAGCAGGTGGCATTGAGATAGCCAGAGACAAATGTGGCAGGCTTGCGCATGTTCCTTGGCTAGTTCAGATTTCCTGCTGACCCGGCTTTTCTAGCCGGCTTGGCTGTGATTGGTTGCTTGGGATTTTTTCCATGTGATGATTGGTTACTGAGTTTTGTGAAGGAAACTCAGAATACTATAAGAATCTGTGAGCCAATCAGATTGTAGTTCTCCAGTAGTAAGAGCGCAAGCTTTTCAAAGTTGCTCTTGTGTGAATAGCAGAGCAACCGGCTTCGATTTCAAGCCAGAAAGCGCCCGCCAGAGACTAAGTCCAACTTTCTGCGACCAAGTTCTCAAAATCGTACATAGCGGACGCGGCTGGGATTTAATGCCGATTTGAGTTCCAGAAGATTTGGAGTAACTTGCGGACAGGAGGGAACAAGTTCTCAGAAGAGAACGTACCGGTGGCGTGTGGAACTTCATGCCGATTTGGGTACCAGGAGATTCCGGGCCCAGTCAGGGTAAAACTCTTATTTAGGGTTCCCTGCACCTAGGAAAGTCTAGTTTTTCACCCCCAGTAAGTGTGTCTTTTTGTCTGTATTTTGTGTATCATTGTGTGTAAGCGAATTTGTGCGAATAAACTTCCATTTATTTCATTAACTTGTTTTGCTGAATGAATTATCCTGGTAAAAAAGGTGTAAATTGTCTGGTCTCCCATGACACCGTAGCTACAATGTAACCAGTGAATATTTAGTTTGTAGTAATGTGATCTGCAACTCATCACCCCACCATCCAGCATGCAAGAGGAGTGAGTAACATCACATCACCCCACCATCCAGCATGCAAGAGGCGTGAGTAACATCCCATCACCCCAACATCCAGCATGCAAGAGGAGTGTGTGTAACATCACATCACCCCACTACCCAGCATGCAAGAGGAGTGTGTGTAACATCACATCCCCCCACCACCCAGCATGCAAGAGGCGTGAGTAACATCACATCCCCCACCATCCAGCATGCAAGAGGAGTGTGTAACATCACATAACCCCACCGTCCAGCATGCAAGAGGAGTGTGTGTAACATCACATCACCCCACCACCCAGCATGCAAGAGGTGTGTGTAACATCACATCCCCCCACCATCCAGCATGCAAGAGGCGTGAGTAACATCACATCACCCCACCGTCCAGCATGCAAGAGGCGTGAGTAACATCACATCCCCCTACCATCCAGCATGCAAGGGGAGTGTGTGTAACATCACATCACCCCATCATCCAGCATGCAAGAGGAGTGAGTAACATCACATCACCCCACCATCCAGCATGCAAGAGGAGTGTGTAACATCACATCCCCCCACCATCCAGCATGCAAGAGGAGTGTGTAACATCACATCGTCCCACCATCCAGCATGCAAGAGGAGTGTGTAACATCACATCGCCCCACCATCCAGCATGCAAGAGGAGTGTGTAACATCACATCACCCCACCATCCAGCATGCAAGAGGAGTGTGTAACATCACATCACTCCACCGTCCAGCATGCAAGAGAAGTGTGTGTAACATCACATCACCCCACCATCCAGCATGCAAGGGGAGTGAGTAACATCACATCACCCCACCATCCAGCATGCAAGGGGAGTGTGTAACATCACATCACCCCACCATCCAGCATGCAAGGGGAGTGTGTAACATCACATCACCCCACCATCCAGCATGCAAGGGGAGTGAGTAACATCACATCACCCCACCATCCAGCATGCAAGAGGAGTGTGTAACATCACATCACTCCACCGTCCAGCATGCAAGAGAAGTGTGTGTAACATCACATCACCCCACCATCCAGCATGCAAGGGGAGTGAGTAACATCACATCATCCCACCATCCAGCATGCAAGGGGAGTGAGTAACATCACATCATCCCACCATCCAGCATGCAAGAGGAGTGAGTAACATCACATCACCCCACCATCCAGAATGCAAGAGGAGTGTGTAACATCACATCCCCCCACCATCCAGCATGCAAGAGGAGTGTGTAACATCACATCGTCCCACCATCCAGTATGCAAGAGGAGTGTGTAACATCACATCACCCCACCATCCAGCATGCAAGAGGAGAGTGTAACATCACATCACCCCACCCTCCAGCATGCAAGAGGAGTGTGTAACATCACATCGCCCCACCATCCAGCATGCAAGGGGAGTGTGTAACATCACATCGCCCCACCATCCAGCATGCAAGAGGAGTGTGTAACATCACATCGCCCCACCATCCAGCATGCAAGGGGAGTGTGTAACATCACATCACCCCACCATCCAGCATGCAAGGGGAGTGTGTAACATCACATCACCCCACCATCCAGCATGCAAGGGGAGTGAGTAACATCACATCACCCCACCATCCAGCATGCAAGAGGAGTGTGTAACATCACATCGTCCCACCATCCAGTATGCAAGAGGAGTGTGTAACATCACATCACCCCACCATCCAGCATGCAAGAGGAGAGTGTAACATCACATCACCCCACCCTCCAGCATGCAAGAGGAGTGTGTAACATCACATCGCCCCACCATCCAGCATGCAAGGGGAGTGTGTAACATCACATCGCCCCACCATCCAGCATGCAAGAGGAGTGTGTAACATCACATCGCCCCACCATCCAGCATGCAAGGGGAGTGTGTAACATCACATCACCCCACCATCCAGCATGCAAGGGGAGTGTGTAACATCACATCACCCCACCATCCAGCATGCAAGGGGAGTTAGTAACATCACATCACCCCACCATCCAGCATGCAAGAGGAGTGTGTAACATCACATCACTCCACCGTCCAGCATGCAAGAGAAGTGTGTGTAACATCACATCACCCCACCATCCAGCATGCAAGGGGAGTGAGTAACATCACATCACCCCACCATCCAGCATGCAAGGGGAGTGAGTAACATCACATCATCCCACCATCCAGCATGCAGGAGGAGTGAGTAACATCACATCACCCCACCATCCAGCATGCAAGAGGAGTGTGTAACATCACATCCCCCCACCATCCAGCATGCAAGAGGAGTGTGTAACATCACATCGTCCCACCATCCAGCATGCAAGAGGAGTGTGTAACATCACATCGCCCCACCATCCAGCATGCAAGAGGAGTGTGTAACATCACATCACCCCACCATCCAGCATGCAAGAGGAGTGTGTAACATCACATCGCCCCACCATCCAGCATGCAAGGGGAGTGTGTAACATCACATCGCCCCACCATCCAGCATGCAAGAGGAGTGTGTAACATCACATCGCCCCACCATCCAGCATGCAAGGGGAGTGTGTAACATCATATCACCCCACCATCCAGCATGCAAGAGGAGTGTGTGTAACATCACATCGCCCCACCATCCAGCATGCAAGAGGAGTTTGTAACATCTCATCACCCCACTATCCAGCATGCAAGAGGAGTGTGTAACATCACATCGCCCCACCATCCAGCATGCAAGAGATGTGTGTGTAACATCACATCACCCCACCATCCAGCATGCAAGGGGAGTGAGTAACATCACATCACCCCACCATCCAGCATGCAAGGGGAGTGTGTAACATCTCATCACCCCACTATCCAGCATGCAAGGGGAGTGTGTAACATCACATCACTCCACCGTCCAGCATGCAAGAGATGTGTGTGTAACATCACATCACCCCACCATCCAGCATGCAAGGGGAGTGAGTAACATCACATCACCCCACCATCCAGCATGCAAGGGGAGTGTGTAACATCACATCACCCCACCATCCAGCATGCAAGGGGAGTGTGTAACATCACATCACCCCACCATCCAGCATGCAAGGGGAGTGAGTAACATCACATCACCCCACCATCCAGCATGCAAGAGGAGTGTGTAACATCACATCACTCCACCGTCCAGCATGCAAGAGAAGTGTGTGTAACATCACATCACCCCACCATCCAGCATGCAAGGGGAGTGAGTAACATCACATCACCCCACCATCCAGCATGCAAGGGGAGTGAGTAACATCACATCATCCCACCATCCAGCATGCAAGAGAAGTGAGTAACATCACATCACCCCACCATCCAGCATGCAAGAGGAGTGTGTAACATCACATCCCCCCACCATCCAGCATGCAAGAGGAGTGTGTAACATCACATCGTCCCACCATCCAGCATGCAAGAGGAGTGTGTAACATCACATCGCCCCACCATCCAGCATGCAAGAGGAGTGTGTAACATCACATCACCCCACCATCCAGCATGCAAGAGGAGTGTGTAACATCACATCGCCCCACCATCCAGCATGCAAGGGGAGTGTGTAACATCACATCGCCCCACCATCCAGCATGCAAGAGGAGTGTGTAACATCACATCACCCCACCATCCAGCATGCAAGAGGAGTTTGTAACATCTCATCACCCCACTATCCAGCATGCAAGGGGAGTGTGTAACATCACATCACTCCACCGTCCAGCATGCAAGAGAAGTGTGTGTAACATCACATCACCCCACCATCCAGCATGCAAGGGGAGTGAGTAACATCACATCACCCCACCATCCAGCATGCAAGGGGAGTGTGTAACATCACATCACCCCACCATGCAGCATGCAAGGGGAGTGTGTAACATCACATCACCCCACCATCCAGCATGCAAGGGGAGTGAGTAACATCACATCACCCCACCATCCAGCATGCAAGAGGAGTGTGTAACATCACATCACTCCACCGTCCAGCATGCAAGAGAAGTGTGTGTAACATCACATCACCCCACCATCCAGCATGCAAGGGGAGTGAGTAACATCACATCACCCCACCATCCAGCATGCAAGGGGAGTGAGTAACATCACATCATCCCACCATCCAGCATGCAAGAGGCGTGAGTAACATCACATCACCCCACCATCCAGCATGCAAGGGGAGTGTGTAACATCACATCACCCCACCATCCAGCATGCAAGAGGAGTGTGTGTAACATCACATCGCCCCACCATCCAGCATGCAAGAGGCGTGAGTAACATCACATCCCCCCACCATCCAGCATGCAAGAGGCGTGAGTAACATCACATCCCCCCACCATCCAGCATGCAAGAGGAGTGAGTAACATCACATCCTCCCACCATCCAGCATGCAAGAGGCATGAGTAACATCACATCACCCCACCATCCAGCATGCAAGAGGAGTGAGTAACATCACATCACCCCACCATCCAGCATGCAAGTGGAGTGTGTAACATCACATCACCCCACCATCCAGCATGCAAGAGGAGTGTGTAACATCACATCACCCCACCATCCAGCATGCAAGAGGCGTGAGTAACATCACATCACCCCACCATCCAGCATGCAAGAGGCATGAGTAACATCACATCACCCCACCATCCAACATGCAAGGGGAGTGTGTAACATCACATCACCCCACCATCCAGCATGCAAGAGGAGTGTGTGACATCACATCGCCCCACCGTCCAAGCATGCAAGAGGAGTGTGTGACATCACATCGCCCCACCGTCCAAGCATGCAAGGGGTGTGTGTAACATCACATCACCCCACCGTCCAGCATGCAAGGGGAGTGTGTAACATCACATCACCCCACCATCCAGCATGCAAGGGGAGTGTGTAACATTACATCACCCCACCATCCAGCATGCAAGGGGAGCGTGTAACATCACATCCCCCCACCATCCAGCATGCATGAGGCATGAGTAACATCACATCACCCCACCATCCAGCATGCAAGAGGAGTGAGTAACATCACATCACCCCACCATCAAGCATGCAAGAGGCATGAGTAACATCACATCACACCACCATCCAGCATGCAAGAGGAGTGTGTGTAACATCACATCACCCCACCATCCAACATGCAAGGGGAGTGTGTAACATCACATCACCCCACCATCCAGCATGCAAGGGGAGTGTGTGCAACATCACATCACCCCATCATCCAGCATGCAAGAGGAGTGTGTGACATCACATCGCCCCACCGTCCAAGCATGCAAGGGGTGTGTGTAACATCACATCACCCCACCATCCAGCATGCAAGAGGAGTGTGTGTAACATCACATCGCCCCACCGTCCAGCATGCAAGAGGAGTGTGTAACATCACATCGCCCCACCATCCAGCATGCAAGAGGCGTGAGTAACATCACATCCCCCAACCATCCAGCATGCAAGAGGAGTGTGTAACATCACATGACCCCACCGTCCAGCATGCAAGGGGAGTGTGTAACATCACATCGCCCCACCGTCCAGCATGCAAGAGGCTTGAGTAACATCACATCACCCCACCGTCCAGCATGCAAGAGGCTTGAGTAACATCACATCATCCCACCATCCAGCATGCAAGGGGAGTGTGTAACATCACATCGCCCCACCATCCAGCATGCAAGAGGCTTGAGTAACATCACATCACCCCACCGTCCAGCATGCAAGGGGAGTGTGTAACATCACATCGCCCCACCATCCAGCATGCAAGAGGAGTGTGTAACATCACATCACCCCACCATCCAGCATGTAAGAGCAGTGTGTAACATCACATCGCCCCACCATCCAGCATGCAAGAGGTGTGTGTAACATCACATCGCACCACCGTCCAGCATGCAAGGGGAGTGTGTAACATCACATCACCCCACCATCCAGCATGCAAGAGGTGTGTGTAACATCACATCGCACCACCGTCCAGCATGCAAGGGGAGTGTGTAACATCACATCCCCCCACCGTCCAGCATGCAAGAGGAGTGTGTAACATCACATCACATCACCCCACCATCCAGCATGCAAGAGGAGTGTGTGTAACATCACATCCCCCCACCATCCAGCATGCAAGAGGAGTGTGTAACATTACATCACCCCACCATCCAGCATGCAAGAGGAGTGTGTAACATCACATCACCCCACCATCCAGCATGCAAGAGGAGTGTGTGTAACATCACATCGCCCCACCATCCAGCATGCAAGAGGAGTGAGTAACATCACATCACCCCACCATCCAGCATGCAAGAGGAGTGTGTGTAACATCACATCGCCCCACCGTCCAGCATGCAAGAGGCATGAGTAACATCACATCGCCCCAACATCCAGCATGCAAGAGGAGTGAGTAACATCACATCGCCCCACCATCCAGCATGCAAGAGGAGTGTGTAACATCACATCGTCCCACCATCCAGCATGCAAGAGGAGTGAGTAACATCACATCACCCCACTATCCAGCATGCAAGAGGAGTGTGTGTAACATCACATCACCCCACCATCCAGCATGCAAGAGGAGTGTGTAACATCACATCACCCCACCGTCCAGCATGCAAGAGGAGTGTGTAACATCACATCACCCCACCGTCCAGCATGCAAGAGGAGTGAGTAACATCACATCACCCCACCATCCAGCATGCAAGAGGAGTGTGTGTAACATCACATCACATCGCCCCACCATCCAGCATGCAAGAGGAGTGTGTAACATCACATCACCCCACCGTCCAGCATGCAAGAGGAGTGTGTAACATCACATCGCCCCACCGTCCAGCATGCAAGAGGAGTGTGTAACATCACATCCCCCCACCATCCAGCATGTAAGGGGAGTGTGTAACATTACATCACCCCACCATCCAGCATGCAAGAGGAGTGTGTGTAACATCACATCCCCCCACCATCCAGCATGCAAGAGGAGTGTGTAACATCACATCGCCCCACCATCCAGCATGCAAGAGGAGTGTGTAACATCACATCGCCCCACCATCCAGCATGCAAGAGGAGTGTGTAACATCACATCGCCCCACCATCCAGCATGCAAGAGGAGTGTGTGTAACATCACATCGCCCCACCGTCCAGCATGCAAGAGGCGTGTGTAACATCACATGACCCCACCGTCCAGCATGCAACAGGAGTGTGTGTAACATCACATTGCCCCACCATCCAGCATGCAAGGGGAGTGTGTAACATCACATCACCCCACCATCCAGCATGCAACAGGAGTGTGTGTAACATCACATTGCCCCACCATCCAGCATGCAAGAGGAGTGTGTAACATTACATCACCCCACCATCCAGCATGCAAGGGGAGTGTGTGTAACATCACATCACCCCATCATCCAGCATGCAAGAGGAGTGTGTGACATCACATCGCCCCACCGTCCAAGCATGCAAGGGGAGTGTGTAACATCACATCACCCCACCATCCAGCATGCAAGAGGAGTGTGTGTAACATCACATCGCCCCACCATCCAGCATGCAAGAGACGTGAGAAACATCACATCCCCCCACCATCCAGCATGCAAGGGGAGTGTGTAACATCACATCACCCCACCATCCAGCATGCAAGGGGAGTGTGTAACATCACATCGCCCCACCATCCAGCATGCAAGAGGAGTGTGTAACATCACATCGCCCCACCGTCCAGCATGCAAGAGGAGTGTGTGTAACATCGCATTACCCCACCATCCAGCATGCAAGAGGAGTGTGTGTAACATCACATCACCCCATCATTCAGCATGCAAGAGGAGTGTGTATCATCACATCACCCCACCGTCCAGCATGCAAGAGGAGTGTGTGTAACATCACATCACCCCACCATCCAGCATGCAAGAGGAGTGTGTAACATCACATCACCCCACCATCCAGCATGCAAGGGGAGTCTGTAACATTACATCACCCCACCATCCAGCATGCAACAGGAGTGTGTGTAACATCACATCGCCCCACCATCCAGCATGCAAGAGGCTTGAGTAACATCACATCACCCCACCGTCCAGCATGCAAGGGGAGTGTGTAACATCACATCACCCCACCATCCAGCATGCAAGGGGAGTGTGTGTAACATCACATCACCCCATCATCCAGCATGCAAGAGGAGTGTGTGACATCACATCGCCCCACCGTCCAAGCATGCAAGGGGAGTGTGTAACATCACATCACTCCACCATCCAGCATGCAAGAGGAGTGTGTGTAACATCACATCACCCCACCATCCAGCATGCAAGAGACGTGAGTAACATCACATCCCCCCACCATTCAGCATGCAAGAGAAGTGTATAACATCACATCCCCCCACCATCCAGCATGCAAGAGGAGTGTGTAACATCACATCGCCCCACCATCCAGCATGCAAGAGGAGTGTGTAACATCACATCGCCCCACCGTCCAGCATGCAAGAGGAGTGTGTGTAACATCGCATTACCCCACCATCCAGCATGAAGGAGGAGTGTGTGTAACATCACATCACCCCACCATCCAGCATGCAAGAGGAGTGTGTAACATCACATCGCCCCACCATCCAGCATGCAAGAGGAGTGTGTAACATCACATCGCCCCACCATCCAGCATGCAAGAGGAGTGAGTAACATCACATCGCCCCACCATCCAGCATGAAGGAGGAGTGTGTGTAACATCACATCACCCCACCATCCAGCATGCAAGAGGAGTGTGTGTAACATCACATTGCCCCACCATCCAGCATGCAAGAGGAGTGTGTAACATTACATCACCCCACCATCCAGCATGCAAGAGGAGTGTGTGTAACATCACATCACCCCATCATTCAGCATGCAAGAGGAGTGTGTAACATCACATCACCCCACCGTCCAGCATGCAAGAGGAGTGTGTGTAACATCACATCACCCCACCATCCAGCATGCAAGAGGAGTGTGTAACATCACATCACCCCACCATCCAGCATGCAAGGGGAGTGTGTAACATTACATCACCCCACCATCCAGCATGCAACAGGAGTGTGTGTAACATCACATCGC
Organism: Ascaphus truei; assembly: GCF_040206685.1. Lineage (NCBI taxonomy): Eukaryota > Metazoa > Chordata > Amphibia > Anura > Ascaphidae > Ascaphus > Ascaphus truei. Next base: position 34,964,635 of record NC_134501.1, on the reverse strand, counting down.
CCCACCATCCAGCATGCAAGAGGCTTGAGTAACATCACATCACCCCACCGTCCAGCATGCAAGGGGAGTGTGTAACATCACATCACCCCACCATCCAGCATGTAAGAGGAGTGTGTAACATCACATCACCCCACCATCCAGCATGTAAGAGCAGTGTGTAACATCACATCGCCCCACCGTCCAGCATGCAAGGGGAGTGTGTAACATCACATCACCCCACCATCCAGCATGCAAGGGGAGTGTGTAACATCACATTGCCCCACCGTCCAGCATGCAAGAGGAGTGTGTAACATCACATCGCCCCACCGCCCAGCATGCAAGGGGAGTGTGTAACATCACATCACCCCACCATCCAGCATGCAAGAGGAGTGTGTGTAACATCACATCGCCCCACCATCCAGCATGCAAGAGGAGTGTGTAACATCACATCACCCCACCGTCCAGCATGCAAGGGGAGTGTGTAACATCACATCACCCCACCGTCCAGCATGTAAGAGCAGTGTGTAACATCACATCGCCCCACCGTCCAGCATGCAAGGGGAGTTTGTAACATCACATCACCCCACCATCCAGCATGCAAGAGGAGTGTGTAACATCATATCGCCCCACCGTCCATCATGCAAGAGGAGTGTGTAACATCACATCACCCCACCATCCAGCATGCAAGAGGAGTGTGTGTAACATCACATCGCCCCACCACCCAGCATGCAAGAGGAGTGTGTAACATCACATCACCCCACCGTCCAGCATGCAAGGGGAGTGTGTAACATCGCATCACCCCACCGTTCAGCATGCAAGGGGAGTGTGTAACATCACATCACCCCACCGTCCAGCATGCAAGGGGAGTGTGTAACATCACATCGCCCCACCATCCAGCATGCAAGGGGAGTGTGTAACATTACATCACCCCACCATCCAGCATGCAAGGGGAGTTTGTAACATCACATCACCCACCATCCAGCATGCAAGGGGAGTGAGTAACATCACATCACCCCACCATCCAGCATACAAGGGGAGTGTGTAACATTACATCACCCCGCCATCCAGCATGCAAGAGGCGTGAGTAACATCACATCACCCCACCATCCAGCATGCAAGAGGAGTAAGTAACATCACATCCCCCCACCATCCAGCATGCAAGAGGAGTGTGTAACATTACATCACCCCACCATCCAGCATGCAAGGGGAGTGTGTAACATCACATCGCCCCACCATCCAGCGTGCAAGAGGAGTGAGTAACATCACATCCCCTCACCATCCAGCATGCAAGAGGAGTGTGTAACATCACATCGCCCCACTGTCCAGCATGCAAGGGGAGTCTGTAACATCACATCGCCCCACCATCCAGCATGCAAGAGGAGTGAGTAACAACACATCACCCCACCGTCCAGCATGCAAGGGGAGTGTGTGTAACATCACATCACCCCACCATCCAGCATGCAAGAGAAGTGTGTGTAACATCACATCACCCCACCATCCAGCATGCAAGGGGAGTGAGTAACATCACATCACCCCACCATCCAGCATGCAAGAGGAGTGTGTAACATCACATCACTCCACCGTCCAGCATGCAAGAGAAGTGTGTGTAACATCACATCACCCCACCATCCAGCATGCAAGGGGAGTGAGTAACATCACATCACCCCACCATCCAGCATGCAAGGGGAGTGAGTAACATCACATCATCCCACCATCCAGCATGCAAGAGGCGTGAGTAACATCACATCACCCCACCATCCAGCATGCAAGGGGAGTGTGTAACATCACATCACCCCACCATCCAGCATGCAAGAGGAGTGTGTGTAACATCACATCGCCCCACCATCCAGCATGCAAGAGGCGTGAGTAACATCACATCCCCCCACCATCCAGCATGCAAGAGGCGTGAGTAACATCACATCCCCCCACCATCCAGCATGCAAGAGGAGTGAGTAACATCACATCCTCCCACCATCCAGCATGCAAGAGGCATGAGTAACATCACATCACCCCACCATCCAGCATGCAAGAGGAGTGAGTAACATCACATCACCCCACCATCCAGCATGCAAGTGGAGTGTGTAACATCACATCACCCCACCATCCAGTATGCAAGAGGAGTGTGTAACATCACATAACCCCACCATCCAGCATGCAAGAGGAGTGTGTGACATCACATCGCCCCACCGTCTAAGCATGCAAGAGGAGTGTGTGACATCACATCGCCCCACCGTCCAAGCATGCAAGGGGTGTGTGTAACATCACATCACCCCACCGTCCAGCATGCAAGGGGAGTGTGTGCAACATCACATCACCCCATCATCCAGCATGCAAGGGGAGTGTGTAACATTACATCACCCCACCATCCAGCATGCAAGGGTAGCGTGTAACATCACATCCCCCCACCATCCAGCATGCATGAGGCATGAGTAACATCTCATCACCCCACCATCCAGCATGCAAGAGGCATGAGTAACATCACATCACACCACCATCCAGCATGCAAGAGGAGTGTGTGTAACATCACATCACCCCACCGTCCAACATTCAAGGGGAGTGTGTAACATCACATCACCCAACCATCCAGCATGCAAGGGGAGTGTGTAACATCACATCACCCCACCATCCAGCATGCAAGGGGAGTGTGTGCAACATCACATCACCCCATCATCCAGCATGCAAGAGGAGTGTGTGACATCACATCGCCCCACCGTCCAAGCATGCAAGGGGTGTGTGTAACATCACATCACCCCACCATCCAGCATGCAAGAGGAGTGTGTGTAACATCACATCGCCCCACCGTCCAGCATGCAAGAGGAGTGTGTAACATCACATCGCCCCACCATCCAGCATGCAAGAGGCGTGAGTAACATCACATCCCCCAACCATCCAGCATGCAAGAGGAGTGTGTAACATCACATCACCCCACCGTCCAGCATGCAAGAGGCTTGAGTAACATCACATCGCCCCACCATCCAGCATGCAAGAGGCGTGAGTAACATCACATCCCCCCACCATCCAGCATGCAAGAGGAGTGAGTAACATCACATCCCCCCACCATCCAGCATGCAAGAAGCATGAGTAACATCACATCACCCCACCATCCAGCATGCAAGAGGAGTGAGTAACATCACATCATCCCACCATCCAGCATGCAAGAGGCGTGTGTAACATCACATCACCCCACCATCCAGCATGCAAGAGGAGTGTGTAACATCACATCACCCCACCATCCAGCATGCAAGAGGAGTGTGTGTAACATCACATCGCCCCACCATACAGCATGCAAGAGGCGTGAGTAACATCACATTCCCCCACCATCCAGCATGCAAGAGGAGTGAATAACATCACATCCCCCCACCATCCAGCATGCAAGAGGCATGAGTAACATCACATCACCCCACCATCCAGCATGCAAGAGGAGTGAGTAACATCACATCACCCCACCATCCAGCATGCAAGAGGAGTGAGTAACATCACATCACCCCACCATCCAGCATGCAAGAGGCATGAGTAACATCACATCACCCCACCATCCAGCATGCAAGAGGAGTGTGTGTAACATCACATCACCCCACCATCCAGCATGCAAGGGGAGTGTGTAACATCACATCACCCCACCATCCAGCATGCAAGGGGAGTGTGTGTAACATCACATCACCCCATCATCCAGCATGCAAGAGGAGTGTGTGACATCACATCGCCCCACCGTCCAATGATGCAAGGGGAGTGTGTAACATCACATCACCCCACCATCCAGCATGCAAGAGGAGTGTGTGTAACATCACATCGCCCCACCATCCAGCATGCAAGAGACGTGAGTAACATCACATCCCCCCACCATCCAGCATGCAAGAGGAGTGTATAACATCACATCCCCCCACCGTCCAGCATGCAAGGGGAGTGTGTAACATCACATCGCCCCACCATCCAGCATGCAAGAGGAGTGTGTAACATCACATCGCCCCACCATCCAGCATGCAAGAGGAGTGTGTAACATCACATCGCCCCACCGTCCAGCATGCAAGAGGAGTGTGTGTAACATCGCATTACCCCACCATCCAGCATGAAGGAGGAGTGTGTGTAACATCACATCACACCACCATCCAGCATGCAAGAGGAGTGTGTGTAACATCACATTGCCCCACCATCCAGCATGCAAGAGGAGTGTGTAACATTACATCACCCCACCATCCAGCATGCAAGAGGAGTGTGTGTAACATCACATCACCCCACCGTCCAGCATGCAAGGGGAGTGTGTAACATCACATCACCCCACCATCCAGCATGCAAGGGGAGTGTGTGTAACATCACATCACCCCATCATCCAGCATGCAAGAGGAGTGTGTGACATCACATCGCCCCACCGTCCAAGCATGCAAGGGGAGTGTGTAACATCACATCACCCCACCATCCAGCATGCAAGAGGAGTGTGTGTAACATCACATCGCCCCACCATCCAGCATGCAAGAGACGTGAGTAACATCACATCCCCCCACCATCCAGCATGCAAGAGGAGTGTATAACATCACATCCCCCCACCGTCCAGCATGCAAGGGGAGTGTGTAACATCACATTGCCCCACCATCCAGCATGCAAGAGGAGTGTGTAACATCACATCGCCCCACCATCCAGCATGCAAGAGGAGTGTGTAACATCACATCGCCCCACCGTCCAGCATGCAAGAGGAGTGTGTGTAACATCGCATTACCCCACCATCCAGCATGCAAGAGGAGTGTGTGTAACATCACATCACCCCATCATTCAGCATGCAAGAGGAGTGTGTAACATCACATCACCCCACCGTCCAGCATGCAAGAGGAGTGTGTGTAACATCACATCACCCCACCATCCAGCATGCAAGAGGAGTGTGTAACATCACATCACCCCACCATCCAGCATGCAAGGGGAGTGTGTAACATTACATCACCCCACCATCCAGCATGCAACAGGAGTGTGTGTAACATCACATCGCCCCACCATCCAGCATGCAAGAGGCTTGAGTAACATCACATCACCCCACCGTCCAGCATGCAAGGGGAGTGTGTAACATCACATCACCCCACCATCCAGCATGCAAGGGGAGTGTGTGTAACATCACATCACCCCATCATCCAGCATGCAAGAGGAGTGTGTGACATCACATCGCCCCACCGTCCAAGCATGCAAGGGGAGTGTGTAACATCACATCACCCCACCATCCAGCATGCAAGAGGAGTGTGTGTAACATCACATCGCCCCACCATCCAGCATGCAAGAGACGTGAGTAACATCACATCCCCCCACCATTCAGCATGCAAGAGGAGTGTATAACATCACATCCCCCCACCATCCAGCATGCAAGAGGAGTGTGTAACATCACATCGCCCCACCATCCAGCATGCAAGAGGAGTGTGTAACATCACATCGCCCCACCGTCCAGCATGCAAGAGGAGTGTGTGTAACATCGCATTACCCCACCATCCAGCATGAAGGAGGAGTGTGTGTAACATCACATCACCCCACCATCCAGCATGCAAGAGGAGTGTGTAACATCACATCGCCCCACCATCCAGCATGCAAGAGGAGTGTGTAACATCACATCGCCCCACCATCCAGCATGCAAGAGGAGTGTGTAACATCACATCGCCCCACCGTCCAGCATGCAAGAGGAGTGTGTGTAACATCGCATTACCCCACCATCCAGCATGAAGGAGGAGTGTGTGTAACATCACATCACCCCACCATCCAGCATGCAAGAGGAGTGTGTGTAACATCACATTGCCCCACCATCCAGCATGCAAGAGGAGTGTGTAACATTACATCACCCCACCATCCAGCATGCAAGAGGAGTGTGTGTAACATCACATCACCCCATCATTCAGCATGCAAGAGGAGTGTGTAACATCACATCACCCCATCATTCAGCATGCAAGAGGAGTGTGTAACATCACATCACCCCACCGTCCAGCATGCAAGAGGAATGTGTGTAACATCACATCACCCCACCATCCAGCATGCAAGAGGAGTGTGTAACATCACATCACCCCACCATCCAGCATGCAAGGGGAGTGTGTAACATCACATCACCCCACCATCCAGCATGCAAGGGGAGTGTGTAACATTACATCACCCCACCATCCAGCATGCAACAGGAGTGTGTGTAACATCACATCGCCCCACCATCCAGCATGCAAGAGGCTTGAGTAACATCACATCGCCCCACCGTCCAGCATGCAAGAGGAGTGTGTGTAACATCGCATTACCCCACCATCCAGCATGCAAGAGGAGTGTGTGTAACATCACATCACCCCATCATTCAGCATGCAAGAGGAGTGTGTAACATCACATCACCCCACCGTCCAGCATGCAAGAGGAGTGTGTGTAACATCACATCACCCCACCATCCAGCATGCAAGAGGAGTGTGTAACATCACATCACCCCACCATCCAGCATGCAAGGGGAGTGTGTAACATTACATCGCCCCACCATCCAGCATGCAACAGGAGTGTGTGTAACATCACATCGCCCCACCATCCAGCATGCAAGAGGCTTGAGTAACATCACATCACCCCACCGTCCAGCATGCAAGGGGAGTGTGTAACATCACATCACCCCACCATCCAGCATGCAAGGGGAGTGTGTGTAACATCACATCACCCCATCATCCAGCATGCAAGAGGAGTGTGTGACATCACATCGCCCCACCGTCCAAGCATGCAAGGGGAGTGTGTAACATCACATCACCCCACCATCCAGCATGCAAGAGGAGTGTGTGTAACATCACATCGCCCCACCATCCAGCATGCAAGAGACGTGAGTAACATCACATCCCCCCACCATTCAGCATGCAAGAGGAGTGTATAACATCACATCCCCTCACCATCCAGCATGCAAGAGGAGTGTGTAACATCACATCGCCCCACCATCCAGCATGCAAGAGGAGTGTGTAACATCACATCGCCCCACCGTCCAGCATGCAAGAGGAGTGTGTGTAACATCGCATTACCCCACCATCCAGCATGAAGGAGGAGTGTGTGTAACATCACATCACCCCACCATCCAGCATGCAAGAGGAGTGTGTAACATCACATCGCCCCACCATCCAGCATGCAAGAGGAGTGTGTAACATCACATCGCCCCACCATCCAGCATGCAAGAGGAGTTTGTAACATCACATCGCCCCACCGTCCAGCATGCAAGAGGAGTGTGTGTAACATCGCATTACCCCACCATCCAGCATGAAGGAGGAGTGTGTGTAACATCACATCACCCCACCATCCAGCATGCAAGAGGAGTGTGTGTAACATCACATTGCCCCACCATCCAGCATGCAAGAGGAGTGTGTAACATTACATCACCCCACCATCCAGCATGCAAGAGGAGTGTGTGTAACATCACATCACCCCATCATTCAGCATGCAAGAGGAGTGTGTAACATCACATCACCCCATCATTCAGCATGCAAGAGGAGTGTGTAACATCACATCACCCCACCGTCCAGCATGCAAGAGGAATGTGTGTAACATCACATCACCCCACCATCCAGCATGCAAGAGGAGTGTGTAACATCACATCACCCCACCATCCAGCATGCAAGGGGAGTGTGTAACATCACATCACCCCACCATCCAGCATGCAAGGGGAGTGTGTAACATTACATCACCCCACCATCCAGCATGCAACAGGAGTGTGTGTAACATCACATCGCCCCACCATCCAGCATGCAAGAGGCTTGAGTAACATCACATCGCCCCACCGTCCAGCATGCAAGAGGAGTGTGTGTAACATCGCATTACCCCACCATCCAGCATGCAAGAGGAGTGTGTGTAACATCACATCACCCCATCATTCAGCATGCAAGAGGAGTGTGTAACATCACATCACCCCACCGTCCAGCATGCAAGAGGAGTGTGTGTAACATCACATCACCCCACCATCCAGCATGCAAGAGGAGTGTGTAACATCACATCACCCCACCATCCAGCATGCAAGGGGAGTGTGTAACATTACATCGCCCCACCATCCAGCATGCAACAGGAGTGTGTGTAACATCACATCGCCCCACCATCCAGCATGCAAGAGGCTTGAGTAACATCACATCACCCCACCGTCCAGCATGCAAGGGGAGTGTGTAACATCACATCACCCCACCATCCAGCATGCAAGGGGAGTGTGTGTAACATCACATCCCCCCACCATCCAGCATGCAAGAGGAGTGTATAACATCACATCCCCCCACCGTCCAGCATGCAAGGGGAGTGTGTAACATCACATCGCCCCACCATCCAGCATGCAAGAGGAGTGTGTAACATCACATCGCCCCACCATCCAGCATGCAAGAGGAGTGTGTAACATCACATCGCCCCACCGTCCAGCATGCAAGAGGAGTGTGTGTAACATCGCATTACCCCACCATCCAGCATGCAAGAGGAGTGTGTGTAACATCACATCACCCCATCATTCAGCATGCAAGAGGAGTGTGTAACATCACATCACCCCACCGTCCAGCATGCAAGAGGAGTGTGTGTAACATCACATCACCCCACCATCCAGCATGCAAGAGGAGTGTGTAACATCACATCACCCCACCATCCAGCATGCAAGGGGAGTGTGTAACATTACATCACCCCACCATCCAGCATGCAACAGGAGTGTGTGTAACATCACATCGCCCCACCATCCAGCATGCAAGAGGCTTGAGTAACATCACATCACCCCACCGTCCAGCATGCAAGGGGAGTGTGTAACATCACATCACCCCACCATCCAGCATGCAAGGGGAGTGTGTGTAACATCACATCACCCCATCATCCAGCATGCAAGAGGAGTGTGTGACATCACATCGCCCCACCGTCCAAGCATGCAAGGGGAGTGTGTAACATCACATCACCCCACCATCCAGCATGCAAGAGGAGTGTGTGTAACATCACATCGCCCCACCATCCAGCATGCAAGAGACGTGAGTAACATCACATCCCCCCACCATTCAGCATGCAAGAGGAGTGTATAACATCACATCCCCTCACCATCCAGCATGCAAGAGGAGTGTGTAACATCACATCGCCCCACCATCCAGCATGCAAGAGGTGTGTGTAACATCACATCGCCCCACCGTCCAGCATGCAAGAGGAGTGTGTGTAACATCGCATTACCCCACCATCCAGCATGAAGGAGGAGTGTGTGTAACATCACATCACCCCACCATCCAGCATGCAAGAGGAGTGTGTAACATCACATCGCCCCACCATCCAGCATGCAAGAGGAGTGTGTAACATCACATCGCCCCACCATCCAGCATGCAAGAGGAGTGTGTAACATCACATCGCCCCACCGTCCAGCATGCAAGAGGAGTGTGTGTAACATCGCATTACCCCACCATCCAGCATGAAGGAGGAGTGTGTGTAACATCACATCACCCCACCATCCAGCATGCAAGAGGAGTGTGTGTAACATCACATTGCCCCACCATCCAGCATGCAAGAGGAGTGTGTAACATTACATCACCCCACCATCCAGCATGCAAGAGGAGTGTGTGTAACATCACATCACCCCATCATTCAGCATGCAAGAGGAGTGTGTAACATCACATCACCCCATCATTCAGCATGCAAGAGGAGTGTGTAACATCACATCACCCCACCGTCCAGCATGCAAGAGGAATGTGTGTAACATCACATCACCCCACCATCCAGCATGCAAGAGGAGTGTGTAACATCACATCACCCCACCATCCAGCATGCAAGGGGAGTGTGTAACATCACATCACCCCACCATCCAGCATGCAAGGGGAGTGTGTAACATTACATCACCCCACCATCCAGCATGCAACAGGAGTGTGTGTAACATCACATCGCCCCACCATCCAGCATGCAAGAGGCTTGAGTAACATCACATCGCCCCACCGTCCAGCATGCAAGAGGAGTGTGTGTAACATCGCATTACCCCACCATCCAGCATGCAAGAGGAGTGTGTGTAACATCACATCACCCCATCATTCAGCATGCAAGAGGAGTGTGTAACATCACATCACCCCACCGTCCAGCATGCAAGAGGAGTGTGTGTAACATCACATCACCCCACCATCCAGCATGCAAGAGGAGTGTGTAACATCACATCACCCCACCATCCAGCATGCAAGGGGAGTGTGTAACATTACATCGCCCCACCATCCAGCATGCAACAGGAGTGTGTGTAACATCACATCGCCCCACCATCCAGCATGCAAGAGGCTTGAGTAACATCACATCACCCCACCGTCCAGCATGCAAGGGGAGTGTGTAACATCACATCACCCCACCATCCAGCATGCAAGGGGAGTGTGTGTAACATCACATCACCCCATCATCCAGCATGCAAGAGGAGTGTGTGTAACATCACATCGCCCCACCGTCCAAGCATGCAAGGGGAGTGTGTAACATCACATCACCCCACCGTCCAGCATGCAAGAGGAGTGTGTGTAACATCACATCGCCCCACCATCCAGCATGCAAGAGACGTGAGTAACATCACATCCCCCCACCATTCAGCATGCAAGAGGAGTGTATAACATCACATCCCCCCACCATCCAGCATGCAAGAGGAGTGTGTAACATCACATCGCCCCACCATCCAGCATGCAAGAGGAGTGTGTAACATCACATCGCCCCACCGTCCAGCATGCAAGAGGAGTGTGTGTAACATCGCATTACCCCACCATCCAGCATGAAGGAGGAGTGTGTGTAACATCACATCACCCCACCATCCAGCATGCAAGAGGAGTGTGTAACATCACATCGCCCCACCATCCAGCATGCAAGAGGAGTGTATAACATCACATCCCCCCACCGTCCAGCATGCAAGGGGAGTGTGTAACATCACATCGCCCCACCATCCAGCATGCAAGAGGAGTGTGTAACATCACATCGCCCCACCATCCAGCATGCAAGAGCAGTGTGTAACATCACATCGCCCCACCGTCCAGCATGCAAGAGGAGTGTGTGTAACATCGCATTACCCCACCATCCAGCATGAAGGAGGAGTGTGTGTAACATCACATCACACCACCATCCAGCATGCAAGAGGAGTGTGTGTAACATCACATTGCCCCACCATCCAGCATGCAAGAGGAGTGTGTAACATTACATCACCCCACCATCCAGCATGCAAGAGGAGTGTGTGTAACATCACATAACCCCACCGTCCAGCATGCAAGGGGAGTGTGTAACATCACATCACCCCACCATCCAGCATGCAAGGGGAGTGTGTGTAACATCACATCACCCCATCATCCAGCATGCAAGAGGAGTGTGTGACATCACATCGCCCCACCGTCCAAGCATGCAAGGGGAGTGTGTAACATCACATCACCCCACCATCCAGCATGCAAGAGGAGTGTGTGTAACATCACATCGCCCCACCATCCAGCATGCAAGAGACGTGAGTAACATCACATCCCCCCACCATCCAGCATGCAAGAGGAGTGTATAACATCACATCCCCCCACCGTCCAGCATGCAAGGGGAGTGTGTAACATCACATCGCCCCACCATCCAGCATGCAAGAGGAGTGTGTAACATCACATCGCCCCACCATCCAGCATGCAAGAGGAGTGTGTAACATCACATCGCCCCACCGTCCAGCATGCAAGAGGAGTGTGTGTAACATCGCATTACCCCACCATCCAGCATGCAAGAGGAGTGTGTGTAACATCACATCACCCCATCATTCAGCATGCAAGAGGAGTGTGTAACATCACATCACCCCACCGTCCAGCATGCAAGAGGAGTGTGTGTAACATCACATCACCCCACCATCCAGCATGCAAGAGGAGTGTGTAACATCACATCACCCCACCATTCAGCATGCAAGGGGAGTGTGTAACATTACATCACCCCACCATCCAGCATGCAACAGGAGTGTGTGTAACATCACATCGCCCCACCATCCAGCATGCAAGAGGCTTGAGTAACATCACATCACCCCACCGTCCAGCATGCAAGGGGAGTGTGTAACATCACATCACCCCACCATCCAGCATGCAAGGGGAGTGTGTGTAACATCACATCACCCCATCATCCAGCATGCAAGAGGAGTGTGTGACATCACATCGCCCCACCGTCCAAGCATGCAAGGGGAGTGTGTAACATCACATCACCCCACCATCCAGCATGCAAGAAGAGTGTGTGTAACATCACATCCCCCCACCATCCAGCATGCAAGAGGAGTGTGTAACATCACATCGCCCCACCATCCAGCATGCAAGAGGAGTGTGTAACATCACATCGCCCCACCGTCCAGCATGCAAGAGGAGTGTGTGTAACATCGCATTACCCCACCATCCAGCATGAAGGAGGAGTGTGTGTAACATCACATCACCCCACCATCCAGCATGCAAGAGGAGTGTGTAACATCACATCGCCCCACCATCCAGCATGCAAGAGGAGTGTATAACATCACATCCCCCCACCGTCCAGCATGCAAGGGGAGTGTGTAACATCACATCGCCCCACCATCCAGCATGCAAGAGGAGTGTGTAACATCACATCGCCCCACCATCCAGCATGCAAGAGCAGTGTGTAACATCACATCGCCCCACCGTCCAGCATGCAAGAGGAGTGTGTGTAACATCGCATTACCCCACCATCCAGCATGAAGGAGGAGTGTGTGTAACATCACATCACACCACCATCCAGCATGCAAGAGGAGTGTGTGTAACATCACATTGCCCCACCATCCAGCATGCAAGAGGAGTGTGTAACATTACATCACCCCACCATCCAGCATGCAAGAGGAGTGTGTGTAACATCACATAACCCCACCGTCCAGCATGCAAGGGGAGTGTGTAACATCACATCACCCCACCATCCAGCATGCAAGGGGAGTGTGTGTAACATCACATCACCCCATCATCCAGCATGCAAGAGGAGTGTGTGACATCACATCGCCCCACCGTCCAAGCATGCAAGGGGAGTGTGTAACATCACATCACCCCACCATCCAGCATGCAAGAGGAGTGTGTGTAACATCACATCGCCCCACCATCCAGCATGCAAGAGACGTGAGTAACATCACATCCCCCCACCATCCAGCATGCAAGAGGAGTGTATAACATCACATCCCCCCACCGTCCAGCATGCAAGGGGAGTGTGTAACATCACATCGCCCCACCATCCAGCATGCAAGAGGAGTGTGTAACATCACATCGCCCCACCATCCAGCATGCAAGAGGAGTGTGTAACATCACATCGCCCCACCGTCCAGCATGCAAGAGGAGTGTGTGTAACATCGCATTACCCCACCATCCAGCATGCAAGAGGAGTGTGTGTAACATCACATCACCCCATCATTCAGCATGCAAGAGGAGTGTGTAACATCACATCACCCCACCGTCCAAGCATGCAAGGGGAGTGTGTAACATCACATCACCCCACCATCCAGCATGCAAGAAGAGTGTGTGTAACATCACATCGCCCCACCATCCAGCATGCAAGAGACGTGAGTAACATCACATCCCCCCACCATTCAGCATGCAAGAGGAGTGTATAACATCACATCCCCCCACCATCCAGCATGCAAGAGGAGTGTGTAACATCACATCGCCCCACCATCCAGCATGCAAGAGGAGTGTGTGTAACATCACATCACCCCATCATTCAGCATGCAAGAGGAGTGTGTAACATCACATCACCCCATCATTCAGCATGCAAGAGGAGTGTGTAACATCACATCTCCCCACCGTCCAGCATGCAAGAGGAGTGTGTGTAACATCACATCACCCCACCATCCAGCATGCAAGAGGAGTGTGTAACATCACATCACCCCACCATCCAGCATGCAAGGGGAGTGTGTAACATCACATCACCCCACCATCCAGCATGCAAGGGGAGTGTGTAACATTACATCACCCCACCATCCAGCATGCAACAGGAGTGTGTGTAACATCACATCGCCCCACCATCCAGCATGCAAGAGGCTTGAGTAACATCACATCGCCCCACCGTCCAGCATGCAAGAGGAGTGTGTGTAACATCGCATTACCCCACCATCCAGCATGCAAGAGGAGTGTGTGTAACATCACATCACCCCATCATTCAGCATGCAAGAGGAGTGTGTAACATCACATCACCCCACCGTCCAGCATGCAAGAGGAGTGTGTGTAACATCACATCACCCCACCATCCAGCATGCAAGAGGAGTGTGTAACATCACATCACCCCACCATCCAGCATGCAAGGGGAGTGTGTAACATTACATCACCCCACCATCCAGCATGCAACAGGAGTGTGTGTAACATCACATCGCCCCACCATCCAGCATGCAAGAGGCTTGAGTAACATCACATCACCCCACCGTCCAGCATGCAAGGGGAGTGTGTAACATCACATCACCCCACCATCCAGCATGCAAGGGGAGTGTGTGTAACATCACATCACCCCATCATCCAGCATGCAAGAGAAGTGTGTGACATCACATCGCCCCACCGTCCAAGCATGCAAGGGGAGTGTGTAACATCACATCACCCCACCGTCCAGCATGCAAGAGGAGTGTGTGTAACATCACATCGCCCCACCATCCAGCATGCAAGAGACGTGAGTAACATCACATCCCCCCACCATTCAGCATGCAAGAGGAGTGTATAACATCACATCCCCCCACCATCCAGCATGCAAGAGGAGTGTGTAACATCACATCGCCCCACCATCCAGCATGCAAGAGGAGTGTGTAACATCACATCGCCCCACCGTCCAGCATGCAAGAGGAGTGTGTGTAACATCGCATTACCCCACCATCCAGCATGAAGGAGGAGTGTGTGTAACATCACATCACCCCACCATCCAGCATGCAAGAGGAGTGTGTAACATCACATCGCCCCACCATCCAGCATGCAAGAGGAGTGTATAACATCACATCCCCCCACCGTCCAGCATGCAAGGGGAGTGTGTAACATCACATCGCCCCACCATCCAGCATGCAAGAGGAGTGTGTAACATCACATCGCCCCACCATCCAGCATGCAAGAGTAGAGTGTAACATCACATCGCCCCACCGTCCAGCATGCAAGAGGAGTGTGTGTAACATCGCATTACCCCACCATCCAGCATGAAGGAGGAGTGTGTGTAACATCACATCACACCACCATCCAGCATGCAAGAGGAGTGTGTGTAACATCACATTGCCCCACCATCCAGCATGCAAGAGGAGTGTGTGTAACATCACATAACCCCACCGTCCAGCATGCAAGGGGAGTGTGTAACATCACATCACCCCACCATCCAGCATGCAAGGGGAGTGTGTGTAACATCACATCACCCCATCATCCAGCATGCAAGAGGAGTGTGTGACATCACATCGCCCCACCGTCCAAGCATGCAAGGGGAGTGTGTAACATCACATCACCCCACCATCCAGCATGCAAGAGGAGTGTGTGTAACATCACATCGCCCCACCATCCAGCATGCAAGAGACGTGAGTAACATCACATCCCCCCACCATCCAGCATGCAAGAGGAGTGTATAACATCACATCCCCCCACCGTCCAGCATGCAAGGGGAGTGTGTAACATCACATCGCCCCACCATCCAGCATGCAAGAGGAGTGTGTAACATCACATCGCCCCACCATCCAGCATGCAAGAGGAGTGTGTAACATCACATCGCCCCACCGTCCAGCATGCAAGAGGAGTGTGTGTAACATCGCATTACCCCACCATCCAGCATGCAAGAGGAGTGTGTGTAACATCACATCACCCCATCATTCAGCATGCAAGAGGAGTGTGTAACATCACATCACCCCACCGTCCAGCATGCAAGAGGAGTGTGTGTAACATCACATCACCCCACCATCCAGCATGCAAGAGGAGTGTGTAACATCACATCACCCCACCATCCAGCATGCAAGGGGAGTGTGTAACATTACATCACCCCACCATCCAGCATGCAACAGGAGTGTGTGTAACATCACATCGCCCCACCATCCAGCATGCAAGAGGCTTGAGTAACATCACATCACCCCACCGTCCAGCATGCAAGGGGAGTGTGTAACATCACATCACCCCACCATCCAGCATGCAAGGGGAGTGTGTGTAACATCACATCACCCCATCATCCAGCATGCAAGAGGAGTGTGTGACATCACATCGCCCCACCGTCCAAGCATGCAAGGGGAGTGTGTAACATCACATCACCCCACCATCCAGCATGCAAGAGGAGTGTGTGTAACATCACATCGCCCCACCATCCAGCATGCAAGAGACGTGAGTAACATCACATCCCCCCACCATTCAGCATGCAAGAGGAGTGTATAACATCACATCCCCCCACCATCCAGCATGCAAGAGGAGTGTGTAACATCACATCGCCCCACCATCCAGCATGCAAGAGGAGTGTGTAACATCACATCGCCCCACCGTCCAGCATGCAAGAGGAGTGTGTGTAACATCGCATTACCCCACCATCCAGCATGAAGGAGGAGTGTGTGTAACATCACATCACCCCACCATCCAGCATGCAAGAGGAGTGTGTAACATCACATCGCCCCACCATCCAGCATGCAAGAGGAGTGTGTAACATCACATCGCCCCACCATCCAGCATGCAAGAGGAGTGTGTAACATCACATCGCCCCACCGTCCAGCATGCAAGAGGAGTGTGTGTAACATCGCATTACCCCACCATCCAGCATGAAGGAGGAGTGTGTGTAACATCACATCAACCCACCATCCAGCATGCAAGAGGAGTGTGTGTAACATCACATTGCCCCACCATCCAGCATGCAAGAGGAGTGTGTAACATTACATCACCCCACCATCCAGCATGCAAGAGGAGTGTGTGTAACATCACATCACCCCATCATTCAGCATGCAAGAGGAGTGTGTAACATCACATCACCCCACCGTCCAGCATGCAAGAGGAGTGTGTGTAACATCACATCACCCCACCATCCAGCATGCAAGAGGAGTGTGTAACATCACATCACCCCACCATCCAGCATGCAAGGGGAGTGTGTAACATTACATCACCCCACCATCCAGCATGCAACAGGAGTGTGTGTAACATCACATCGCCCCACCATCCAGCATGCAAGAGGCTTGAGTAACATCACATCACCCCACCGTCCAGCATGCAAGGGGAGTGTGTAACATCACATCACCCCACCATCCAGCATGTAAGAGGAGTGTGTAACATCACATCACCCCACCATCCAGCATGTAAGAGCAGTGTGTAACATCACATCGCCCCACCGTCCAGCATGCAAGAGGAGTGTGTGTAACATCACATCACCCCACCATCCAGCATGCAAGAGGAGTGTGTAACATCACATCACCCCACCATCCAGCATGCAAGGGGAGTGTGTAACATTACATCACCCCACCATCCAGCATGCAACAGGAGTGTGTGTAACATCACATCGCCCCACCATCCAGCATGCAAGAGGCTTGAGTAACATCACATCACCCCACCGTCCAGCATGCAAGGGGAGTGTGTAACATCACATCACCCCACCATCCAGCATGCAAGGGGAGTGTGTGTAACATCACATCACCCCATCATCCAGCATGCAAGAGGAGTGTGTGACATCACATCGCCCCACCGTCCAAGCATGCAAGGGGAGTGTGTAACATCACATCACCCCACCATCCAGCATGCAAGAGGACTGTGTGTAACATCACATCGCCCCACCATCCAGCATGCAAGAGACGTGAGTAACATCACATCCCCCCACCATTCAGCATGCAAGAGGAGTGTATAACATCACATCCCCCCACCATCCAGCATGCAAGAGGAGTGTGTAACATCACATCGCCCCACCATCCAGCATGCAAGAGGAGTGTGTAACATCACATCGCCCCACCGTCCAGCATGCAAGAGGAGTGTGTGTAACATCGCATTACCCCACCATCCAGCATGAAGGAGGAGTGTGTGTAACATCACATCACCCCACCATCCAGCATGCAAGAGGAGTGTGTAACATCACATCGCCCCACCATCCAGCATGCAAGAGGAGTGTGTAACATCACATCGCCCCACCATCCAGCATGCAAGAGGAGTGTGTAACATCACATCGCCCCACCGTCCAGCATGCAAGAGGAGTGTGTGTAACATCGCATTACCCCACCATCCAGCATGAAGGAGGAGTGTGTGTAACATCACATCACCCCACCATCCAGCATGCAAGAGGAGTGTGTGTAACATCACATTGCCCCACCATCCAGCATGCAAGAGGAGTGTGTAACATTACATCACCCCACCATCCAGCATGCAAGAGGAGTGTGTGTAACATCACATCACCCCACCATCCAGCATGCAAGAGGAGTGTGTAACATCACATCACCCCACCATCCAGCATGCAAGGGGAGTGTGTAACATTACATCACCCCACCATCCAGCATGCAACAGGAGTGTGTGTAACATCACATCGCCCCACCATCCAGCATGCAAGAGGCTTGAGTAACATCACATCACCCCACCGTCCAGCATGCAAGGGGAGTGTGTAACATCACATCACCGCACCATCCAGCATGTAAGAGGAGTGTGTAACATCACATCACCCCACCATCCAGCATGTAAGAGCAGTGTGTAACATCACATCGCCCCACCGTCCAGCATGCAAGGGGAGTGTGTAACATCACATCACCCCACCATCCAGCATGCAAGGGGAGTGTGTAACATCACATCGCCCCACCATCCAGCATGCAAGGGGAGTGTGTAACATTACATCACCCCACCATCCAGCATGCAAGAGGCGTGAGTAACATCACATCACCCCACTATCCAGCATGCAAGAGGAGTAAGTAACATCACATCCCCCCACCGTCCAGCATGCAAGGGGAGTGTGTAACATCGCATCACCCCACCGTCCAGCATGCAAGGGGAGTGTGTAACATCACATCACCCCACCATCCAGCATGCAAGAGGAGTGTGTAACATCGCATCACCCCACCGTCCAGCATGCAAGGGGAGTGTGTAACATCGCATCACCCCACCATCCAGCATGCAAGGGGAGTGTGTAACATCACATCGCCCCACCATCCAGCATGCAAGGGGAGTGTGTAACATCACATCACCCACCATCCAGCATGCAAGGGGAGTGTGTAACATCACATCACCCCACCATCCAGCATGCAAGGGGAGTGTGTAACATCACATCACCCCACCATCCAGCATGCAAGGGGAGTGAGTAACATCACATCACCCCACCATCCAGCATACAAGGGGAGTGTGTAACATTACATCACCCCACCATCCAGCATGCAAGAGGCGTGAGTTACATCACATCACCCCACCATCCAGCATGCAAGAGGAGTAAGTAACATCACATCCCCCCACCATCCAGCATGCAAGAGGAGTGTGTAACATCACATCGCCCCACCATCCAGCGTGCAAGAGGAGTGAGTAACATCACATCCCCTCACCATCCAGCATGCAAGAGGAGTGTGTAACATCACATCGCCCCACTGTCCAGCATGCAAGGGGAGTGAGTAACAACACATCACCCCACCATCCAGCATGCAAGGGGAGTGTGTAACATCACCCCACCATCCAGCATGCAAGAGGAGTGTGTGTAACATCACATCGCCCCACCATCCAGCATGCAAGTGGAGTGTGTAACATTACATCACCCCACCATCCAGTATGCAAGGGGAGTGTGTAACATCATATCACGCCACCATCCAGCATGCAAGAGGAGTGAGTAACATCACATTGCCCCACCATCCAGCATGCAAGGGGAGTGTGTAACATCACCCCACCACCCAGCATGCAAGAGGAGTGTGTGTAACATCACATCGCCCCACCATCCAGCATGCAAGAGGAGTGAGTAACATCACATCGCCCCACCATCCAGAATGCAAGGGGAGTGTGTAACAACACATCACCCCACCATCCAGCATGCAAGAGGAGTGAGTAACATCACATCACCCCACCATCCAGCATGCAAAAGGAGTGAGTAACATCACATCACCCCACCGTCCAGCATGCAAGGGGAGTGTGTTATATCACATACCCCACCATCCAGCATGCAAGAGGAGTGAGTAACAACACATCACCCCACCATCCAGCATGCAAGAGGAGTGAGTAACATCACATCGCCCCACCATCCAGAATGCAAGGGGAGTGTGTAACAACAAATCACCCCACCATCCAGCATGCAAGAGGAGTGAGTAACATCACATCACCCCACCATCCAGCATGCAAGAGGAGTGAGTAACATCACATCACCCCACCGTCCAGCATGCAAGGGGAGTGTGTGTAACATCACATCACCCCACCATCCAGCATGCAAGAGGAGTGAGTAACAACACATCACCCCACCACCCAGCATGCAAGGGGAGTGTGTAACATCACCCCACCACCCAGCATGCAAGAGGAGTGTGTGTAACATCACATCGCCCCACCATCCAGCATGCAAGAGGAGTGAGTAACATCACATCGCCCCACCATCCAGAATGCAAGGGGAGTGTGTAACAACACATCACCCCACCATCCAGCATGCAAGAGGAGTGAGTAACATCACATCACCCCACCGTCCAGCATGCAAGGGGAGTGTGTTACATCACATACTCCACCATCCAGCATGCAAGAGGAGTGAGTAACAACACATCACCCCACCATCCAGCATGCAAGGGGAGTGTGTAACATCACATCGCCCCACCATCCAGCATGCAAGAGGAGTGAGTAACAACACATCACCCCACCATCCAGCATGCAAGGGGAGTGTGTAACATCACATCACCCCACCATCCAGCATGCAAGAGGAGTGAGTAACATCACATCCCCCCACCACCCAGCATGCAAGGGGAGTGTGTAACATCACATCACCCCACCATCCAGCATGTACAGTAAGAGGAGTGTGTAACATCACATCACCCCACCATCCAGCATGTAAGAGGAGTGTGTAACATCACATCACCCCACCATCCAGCATGTAAGAGGAGTGTGTAACATCACATCGCCCCACCGTCCAGCATGCAAGGGGAGTGTGTAACATCATATCACCCCACCATCCAGCATGCAAGGGGAGTGTGTAACATCACATTGCCCCACCGTCCAGCATGCAAGAGGAGTGTGTAACATCACATCGCCCCACCGCCCAGCATGCAAGGGGAGTGTGTAACATCACATCACCCCACCATCCAGCATGCAAGAGGAGTGTGTGTAACATCACATCGCCCCACCATCCAGCATGCAAGAGGAGTGTGTAACATCACATCACCCCACCGTCCAGCATGCAAGGGGAGTGTGTAACATCACATCACCCCACCGTCCAGCATGTAAGAGCAGTGTGTAACATCACATCGCCCCTCCGTCCAGCATGCAAGGGGAGTTTGTAACATCACATCACCCCACCATCCAGCATGCAAGAGGAGTGTGTAACATCATATCGCCCCACAGTCCATCATGCAAGAGGAGTGTGTAACATCACATCACCCCACCATCCAGCATGCAAGAGGAGTGTGTGTAATATCACATCGCCCCACCATCCAGCATGCAAGAGGAGTGTGTAACATCACATCACCCCACCGTCCAGCATGCAAGGGGAGTGTGTAACATCGCATCACCCCACCGTCCAGCATGCAAGGGGAGTGTGTAACATCACATCACCCCACCGTCCAGCATGCAAGGGGAGTGTGTAACATCACATCGCCCCACCATCCAGCATGCAAGGGGAGTGTGTAACATTACATCACCCCACCATCCAGCATGCAAGGGGAGTGTGTAACATCACATCACCCACCATCCAGCATGCAAGGGGAGTGTGTAACATCGCATCACCCCACCATCCAGCATGCAAGGGGAGTGTGTAACATCACATCGCCCCACCATCCAGCATGCAAGGGGAGTGTGTAACATCACATCACCCACCATCCAGCATGCAAGGGGAGTGTGTAACATCACATCACCCCACCATCCAGCATGCAAGGGGAGTGTGTAACATCACATCACCCCACCATCCAGCATGCAAGGGGAGTGAGTAACATCACATCACCCCACCATCCAGCATACAAGGGGAGTGTGTAACATTACATCACCCCACCATCCAGCATGCAAGAGGCGTGAGTTACATCACATCACCCCACCATCCAGCATGCAAGAGGAGTAAGTAACATCACATCCCCCCACCATCCAGCATGCAAGAGGAGTGTGTAACATCACATCGCCCCACCATCCAGCGTGCAAGAGGAGTGAGTAACATCACATCCCCTCACCATCCAGCATGCAAGAGGAGTGTGTAACATCACATCGCCCCACTGTCCAGCATGCAAGGGGAGTGAGTAACAACACATCACCCCACCATCCAGCATGCAAGGGGAGTGTGTAACATCACCCCACCATCCAGCATGCAAGAGGAGTGTGTGTAACATCACATCGCCCCACCATCCAGCATGCAAGTGGAGTGTGTAACATTACATCACCCCACCATCCAGTATGCAAGGGGAGTGTGTAACATCATATCACGCCACCATCCAGCATGCAAGAGGAGTGAGTAACATCACATTGCCCCACCATCCAGCATGCAAGGGGAGTGTGTAACATCACCCCACCACCCAGCATGCAAGAGGAGTGTGTGTAACATCACATCGCCCCACCATCCAGCATGCAAGAGGAGTGAGTAACATCACATCGCCCCACCATCCAGAATGCAAGGGGAGTGTGTAACAACACATCACCCCACCATCCAGCATGCAAGAGGAGTGAGTAACATCACATCACCCCACCATCCAGCATGCAAAAGGAGTGAGTAACATCACATCACCCCACCGTCCAGCATGCAAGGGGAGTGTGTTATATCACATACCCCACCATCCAGCATGCAAGAGGAGTGAGTAACAACACATCACCCCACCATCCAGCATGCAAGAGGAGTGAGTAACATCACATCGCCCCACCATCCAGAATGCAAGGGGAGTGTGTAACAACAAATCACCCCACCATCCAGCATGCAAGAGGAGTGAGTAACATCACATCACCCCACCATCCAGCATGCAAGAGGAGTGAGTAACATCACATCACCCCACCGTCCAGCATGCAAGGGGAGTGTGTGTAACATCACATCACCCCACCATCCAGCATGCAAGAGGAGTGAGTAACAACACATCACCCCACCACCCAGCATGCAAGGGGAGTGTGTAACATCACCCCACCACCCAGCATGCAAGAGGAGTGTGTGTAACATCACATCGCCCCACCATCCAGCATGCAAGAGGAGTGAGTAACATCACATCGCCCCACCATCCAGAATGCAAGGGGAGTGTGTAACAACACATCACCCCACCATCCAGCATGCAAGAGGAGTGAGTAACATCACATCACCCCACCGTCCAGCATGCAAGGGGAGTGTGTTACATCACATACTCCACCATCCAGCATGCAAGAGGAGTGAGTAACAACACATCACCCCACCATCCAGCATGCAAGGGGAGTGTGTAACATCACATCGCCCCACCATCCAGCATGCAAGAGGAGTGAGTAACAACACATCACCCCACCATCCAGCATGCAAGGGGAGTGTGTAACATCACATCACCCCACCATCCAGCATGCAAGAGGAGTGAGTAACATCACATCCCCCCACCACCCAGCATGCAAGGGGAGTGTGTAACATCACATCACCCCACCATCCAGCATGTACAGTAAGAGGAGTGTGTAACATCACATCACCCCACCATCCAGCATGTAAGAGGAGTGTGTAACATCACATCACCCCACCATCCAGCATGTAAGAGGAGTGTGTAACATCACATCGCCCCACCGTCCAGCATGCAAGGGGAGTGTGTAACATCATATCACCCCACCATCCAGCATGCAAGGGGAGTGTGTAACATCACATTGCCCCACCGTCCAGCATGCAAGAGGAGTGTGTAACATCACATCGCCCCACCGCCCAGCATGCAAGGGGAGTGTGTAACATCACATCACCCCACCATCCAGCATGCAAGAGGAGTGTGTGTAACATCACATCGCCCCACCATCCAGCATGCAAGAGGAGTGTGTAACATCACATCACCCCACCGTCCAGCATGCAAGGGGAGTGTGTAACATCACATCACCCCACCGTCCAGCATGTAAGAGCAGTGTGTAACATCACATCGCCCCTCCGTCCAGCATGCAAGGGGAGTTTGTAACATCACATCACCCCACCATCCAGCATGCAAGAGGAGTGTGTAACATCATATCGCCCCACAGTCCATCATGCAAGAGGAGTGTGTAACATCACATCACCCCACCATCCAGCATGCAAGAGGAGTGTGTGTAATATCACATCGCCCCACCATCCAGCATGCAAGAGGAGTGTGTAACATCACATCACCCCACCGTCCAGCATGCAAGGGGAGTGTGTAACATCGCATCACCCCACCGTCCAGCATGCAAGGGGAGTGTGTAACATCACATCACCCCACCGTCCAGCATGCAAGGGGAGTGTGTAACATCACATCGCCCCACCATCCAGCATGCAAGGGGAGTGTGTAACATTACATCACCCCACCATCCAGCATGCAAGGGGAGTGTGTAACATCACATCACCCACCATCCAGCATGCAAGGGGAGTGTGTAACATCACATCACCCCACCATCCAGCATGCAAGGGGAGTGAGTAACATCACATCACCCCACCATCCAGCATACAAGGGGAGTGTGTAACATTACATCACCCCACCATCCAGCATGCAAGAGGCGTGAGTAACATCACATCACCCCACCATCCAGCATGCAAGAGGAGTAAGTAACATCACATCCCCCCACCATCCAGCATGCAAGAGGAGTGTGTAACATCACATCGCCCCACCATCCAGCATGCAAGGGGAGTGTGTAACATCACATCGCCCCACCATCCAGCGTGCAAGAGGAGTGAGTAACATCACATCCCCTCACCATCCAGCATGCAAGAGGAGTGTGTAACATCACATCGCCCCACTGTCCAGCATACAAGGGGAGTCTGTAACATCACATCGCCCCACCATCCAGCATGCAAGAGGAGTGAGTAACAACACATCACCCCACCATCCAGCATGCAAGGGGAGTGTGTGTAACATCACATCACCCCACCATCCAGCATGCAAGAGGAGTGAGTAACAACACATCACCCCACCATCCAGCATGCAAGGGGAGTGTGTAACATCACCCCACCATCCAGCATGCAAGAGGAGTGAGTAACAACACATCACCCCACCATCCAGCATGCAAGGGGAGTGTGTGTAACATCACATCACCCCACCATCCAGCATGCAAGAGGAGTGAGTAACAACACATCACCCCACCATCCAGCATGCAAGAGGAGTGTGTGTAACATCACATCGCCCCACCATCCAGCATGCAAGGGGAGTGTGTAACATTACATCACCCCACCATCCAGTATGCAAGGGGAGTGTGTAAAATCATATCACGCCACCATCCAGCATGCAAGAGGAGTGAGTAACATCACATTGCCCCACCATCCAGCATGCAAGGGGAGTGTGTAACATCACCCCACCACCCAGCATGCAAGAGGAGTGTGTGTAACATCACATCGCCCCACCATCCAGCATGCAAGAGGAGTGAGTAACATCACATCGCCCCACCATCCAGAATGCAAGGGGAGTGTGTAACAACACATCACCCCACCATCCAGCATGCAAGAGGAGTGAGTAACATCACATCACCCCACCATCCAGCATGCAAGGGGAGTGTGTAACATCGCATCACCCCACCGTCCAGCATGCAAGGGGAGTGTGTAACATCACATCACCCCACCGTCCAGCATGCAAGGGGAGTGTGTAACATCACATCGCCCCACCATCCAGCATGCAAGGGGAGTGTGTAACATTACATCACCCCACCATCCAGCATGCAAGGGGAGTGTGTAACATCACATCACCCACCATCCAGCATGCAAGGGGAGTGTGTAACATCACATCACCCCACCATCCAGCATGCAAGGGGAGTGAGTAACATCACATGACCCCACCATCCAGCATACAAGGGGAGTGTGTAACATTACATCACCCCACCATCCAGCATGCAAGAGGCGTGAGTAACATCACATCACCCCACCATCCAGCATGCAAGAGGAGTAAGTAACATCACATCCCCCCACCATCCAGCATGCAAGAGGAGTGTGTAACATTACATCACCCCACCATCCAGCATGCAAGGGGAGTGTGTAACATCACATCGCCCCACCATCCAGCGTGCAAGAGGAGTGAGTAACATCACATCCCCTCACCATCCAGCATGCAAGAGGAGTGTGTAACATCACATCGCCCCACTGTCCAGCATACAAGGGGAGTCTGTAACATCACATCGCCCCACCATCCAGCATGCAAGAGGAGTGAGTAACAACACATCACCCCACCATCCAGCATGCAAGGGGAGTGTGTGTAACATCACATCACCCCACCATCCAGCATGCAAGAGGAGTGAGTAACAACACATCACCCCACCATCCAGCATGCAAGGGGAGTGTGTAACATCACCCCACCATCCAGCATGCAAGAGGAGTGAGTAACAACACATCACCCCACCATCCAGCATGCAAGGGGAGTGTGTGTAACATCACATCACCCCACCATCCAGCATGCAAGAGGAGTGAGTAACAACACATCACCCCACCATCCAGCATGCAAGAGGAGTGTGTGTAACATCACATCGCCCCACCATACAGCATGCAAGGGGAGTGTGTAACATTACATCACCCCACCATCCAGTATGCAAGGGGAGTGTGTAAAATCATATCACGCCACCATCCAGCATGCAAGAGGAGTGAGTAACATCACATTGCCCCACCATCCAGCATGCAAGGGGAGTGTGTAACATCACCCCACCACCCAGCATGCAAGAGGAGTGTGTGTAACATCACATCGCCCCACCATCCAGCATGCAAGAGGAGTGAGTAACATCACATCGCCCCACCATCCAGAATGCAAGGGGAGTGTGTAACAACACATCACCCCACCATCCAGCATGCAAGAGGAGTGAGTAACATCACATCACCCCACCATCCAGCATGCAAGGGGAGTGTGTAACATCGCATCACCCCACCGTCCAGCATGCAAGGGGAGTGTGTAACATCACATCACCCCACCGTCCAGCATGCAAGGGGAGTGTGTAACATCACATCGCCCCACCATCCAGCATGCAAGGGGAGTGTGTAACATTACATCACCCCACCATCCAGCATGCAAGGGGAGTGTGTAACATCACATCACCCACCATCCAGCATGCAAGGGGAGTGTGTAACATCACATCGACCCCACCATCCAGCATGCAAGGGGAGTGAGTAACATCACATGACCCCACCATCCAGCATACAAGGGGAGTGTGTAACATTACATCACCCCACCATCCAGCATGCAAGAGGCGTGAGTAACATCACATCACCCCACCATCCAGCATGCAAGAGGAGTAAGTAACATCACATCCCCCCACCATCCAGCATGCAAGAGGAGTGTGTAACATTACATCACCCCACCATCCAGCATGCAAGGGGAGTGTGTAACATCACATCGCCCCACCATCCAGCGTGCAAGAGGAGTGAGTAACATCACATCCCCTCACCATCCAGCATGCAAGAGGAGTGTGTAACATCACATCGCCCCACTGTCCAGCATACAAGGGGAGTCTGTAACATCACATCGCCCCACCATCCAGCATGCAAGAGGAGTGAGTAACAACACATCACCCCACCATCCAGCATGCAAGGGGAGTGTGTGTAACATCACATCACCCCACCATCCAGCATGCAAGAGGAGTGAGTAACAACACATCACCCCACCATCCAGCATGCAAGGGGAGTGTGTAACATCACCCCACCATCCAGCATGCAAGAGGAGTGAGTAACAACACATCACCCCACCATCCAGCATGCAAGGGGAGTGTGTGTAACATCACATCACCCCACCATCCAGCATGCAAGAGGAGTGAGTAACAACACATCACCCCACCATCCAGCATGCAAGAGGAGTGTGTGTAACATCACATCGCCCCACCATCCAGCATGCAAGGGGAGTGTGTAACATTACATCACCCCACCATCCAGTATGCAAGGGGAGTGTGTAAAATCATATCACGCCACCATCCAGCATGCAAGAGGAGTGAGTAACATCACATTGCCCCACCATCCAGCATGCAAGGGGAGTGTGTAACATCACCCCACCACCCAGCATGCAAGAGGAGTGTGTGTAACATCACATCGCCCCACCATCCAGCATGCAAGAGGAGTGAGTAACATCACATCGCCCCACCATCCAGAATGCAAGGGGAGTGTGTAACAACACATCACCCCACCATCCAGCATGCAAGAGGAGTGAGTAACATCACATCACCCCACCATCCAGCATGCAAAAGGAGTGAGTAACATCACATCACCCCACCGTCCAGCATGCAAGGGGAGTGTGTTATATCACATACCCCACCATCCAGCATGCAAGAGGAGTGAGTAACAACACATCACCCCACCATCCAGCATACAAGAGGAGTGAGTAACATCACATCGCCCCACCATCCAGAATGCAAGGGGAGTGTGTAACAACAAATCACCCCACCATCCAGCATGCAAGAGGAGTGAGTAACATCACATCACCCCACCATCCAGCATGCAAGAGGAGTGAGTAACATCACATCACCCCACCGTCCAGCATGCAAGGGGAGTGTGTGTAACATCACATCACCCCACCATCCAGCATGCAAGAGGAGTGAGTAACAACACATCACCCCACCATCCAGCATGCAAGGGGAGTGTGTAACATCACCCCACCATCCAGCATGCAAGAGGAGTGTGTGTAACATCACATCGCCCCACCATCCAGCATGCAAAGGGAGTGTGTAACATTACATCACCCCACCATCCAGTATGCAAGGGGAGTGTGTAACATCATATCACGCCACCATCCAGCATGCAAGAGGAGTGAGTAACATCACATCGCCCCACCATCCAGCATGCAAGGGGAGTGTGTAACATCACCCCACCACCCAGCATGCAAGAGGAGTGTGTGTAACATCACATCGCCCCACCATCCAGCATGCAAGAGGAGTGAGTAACATCACATCGCCCCACCATCCAGAATGCAAGGGGAGTGTGTAACAACACATCACCCCACCATCCAGCATGCAAGAGGAGTGAGTAACATCACATCACCCCACCGTCCAGCATGCAAGGGGAGTGTGTTACATCACATACTCCACCATCCAGCATGCAAGAGGAGTGAGTAACAACACATCACCCCACCATCCAGCATGCAAGGGGAGTGTGTGTAACATCACATCACCCCACCATCCAGCATGCAAGAGGAGTGAGTAACAACACATCACCCCACCATCCAGCATGCAAGAGGAGTGTGTGTAACATCACATCGCCCCACCATCCAGCATGCAAGGGGAGTGTGTAACATTACATCACCCCACCATCCAGTATGCAAGGGGAGTGTGTAAAATCATATCACGCCACCATCCAGCATGCAAGAGGAGTGAGTAACATCACATTGCCCCACCATCCAGCATGCAAGGGGAGTGTGTAACATCACCCCACCACCCAGCATGCAAGAGGAGTGTGTGTAACATCACATCGCCCCACCATCCAGCATGCAAGAGGAGTGAGTAACATCACATCGCCCCACCATCCAGAATGCAAGGGGAGTGTGTAACAACACATCACCCCACCATCCAGCATGCAAGAGGAGTGAGTAACATCACATCACCCCACCATCCAGCATGCAAAAGGAGTGAGTAACATCACATCACCCCACCGTCCAGCATGCAAGGGGAGTGTGTTATATCACATACCCCACCATCCAGCATGCAAGAGGAGTGAGTAACAACACATCACCCCACCATCCAGCATACAAGAGGAGTGAGTAACATCACATCGCCCCACCATCCAGAATGCAAGGGGAGTGTGTAACAACAAATCACCCCACCATCCAGCATGCAAGAGGAGTGAGTAACATCACATCACCCCACCATCCAGCATGCAAGAGGAGTGAGTAACATCACATCACCCCACCGTCCAGCATGCAAGGGGAGTGTGTGTAACATCACATCACCCCACCATCCAGCATGCAAGAGGAGTGAGTAACAACACATCACCCCACCATCCAGCATGCAAGGGGAGTGTGTAACATCACCCCACCATCCAGCATGCAAGAGGAGTGTGTGTAACATCACATCGCCCCACCATCCAGCATGCAAAGGGAGTGTGTAACATTACATCACCCCACCATCCAGTATGCAAGGGGAGTGTGTAACATCATATCACGCCACCATCCAGCATGCAAGAGGAGTGAGTAACATCACATCGCCCCACCATCCAGCATGCAAGGGGAGTGTGTAACATCACCCCACCACCCAGCATGCAAGAGGAGTGTGTGTAACATCACATCGCCCCACCATCCAGCATGCAAGAGGAGTGAGTAACATCACATCGCCCCACCATCCAGAATGCAAGGGGAGTGTGTAACAACACATCACCCCACCATCCAGCATGCAAGAGGAGTGAGTAACATCACATCACCCCACCGTCCAGCATGCAAGGGGAGTGTGTTACATCACATACTCCACCATCCAGCATGCAAGAGGAGTGAGTAACAACACATCACCCCACCATCCAGCATGCAAGGGGAGTGTGTACTGCACCGACACACTTTATTCGAGCAAATACCCGGTATGTACCTGGCAGATACCTGGAATGCGCCACTCCTCACCTCTGACAAGCCCCGTTGCATTTGCCTTCCCAGCCTGGGTTCATGCCTGGCTGATGGGCGGCTGATCTGTTAAATGATAATGATTAGGATTTAATAGGCTGCAATGCTTCGCGTGTCTACCAGATGGCATAAATTCATGAATTGTAATGCAGTATATATATATATACTGTGCAGTATTGCAGCCAGCGGGAATAAAATGCTTCAATCCCTGCTTGGAAAATAACTCAATGCACTCGGGCAGAAAACAGACACAAACCTCAATACACCCGGGTATACCCGAATTCGTGGGACTAGCCAAGCTCGAATAAAGTGTGTCGCCAGTGTAACATCACATCGCCCCACCATCCAGCATGCAAGAGGAGTGAGTAACAACACATCACCCCACCATCCAGCATGCAAGGGGAGTGTGTAACATCACATCACCCCACCATCCAGCATGCAAGAGGAGTGAGTAACATCACATCCCCCCACCACCCAGCATGCAAGGGGAGTGTGTAACATCACATCACCCCACCGTCCAGCATGCAAGAGGAGTGAGTAACATCACATCCCCCCACCACCCAGCATGCAAGGGGAGTGTGTAACATCACATCACCCCACCATCCAGCATGCAAGAGGAGTGAGTAACATCACATCCCCCCACCACCCAGCATGCAAGGGGAGTGTGTAACATCACATCACCCCACCATCCAGCATGCAAGAGGCGTGAGTAACATCACATCCCCCCACCACGCAGCATGCAAGGGGAGTGTGTAACATCACATCACCCCACCATCCAGCATGCAAGAGGCGTGAGTAACATCACATCCCCCCACCACCCAGCATGCAAGGGGAGTGTGTAACATCACATCACCCCACCACCCAGCATGCAAGGGGAGTGTGTAACATCGCATCCCCCCACCGTCCAGCATGCAAGGGGAGTGTGTAACATCGCATCCCCCCACCGTCCAGCATGCAAGGGGAGTGTGTAACATCGCATCCCCCCACCGTCCAGCATGCAAGGGGAGTGTGTCTGACAGTATAGCGCGGTACGCAGCACATAGGGATTTTTTACAGACACCGTCTCTGCCCAGATGAGTTTACAATCTACTTTTTTTCAGGGCACTTAAAGGGGTTACAAATATAATTTTGTCCCCTGAGGCACATGGAGATAAAGTGACTTGCCCAAGGTCACAAGCAGCTGACACTGGGATTCAAATCTGGGTGTCAGCTCCTTGTGACCGTAACCACATCACTTTATCTCCATGTGCCTCCGGCGACAAACTGAGTTTCTTAACCCTATTCAGTACCCTATCGACGTATATAAAAATGCCCCCCCAGGAGCCCTTATGTTCTCCGTACCTCATTGCCCCTTGCTCATTTCTCAGCTGTAAGCAATCGCGTACTTAGCAGAAGGGGCGCGGTCGCCGCCCCCTCCCTGTCGCACCCATCCAGACGGCCCGAACTGAAGCAGCATCACATGACCGCTCCAAAGAGCCGTTACGTGATGCTGAAGTGCCGGAAAGGTCCGTGGCCCTGGCGGTGGCACTGAAAGGGTTAAAAAAATGCAAAGAATCCTTTTTTTAGGTACACGAAATGCAGACGTAATCATACATCACAAGATACAGAGAGGGATTGACCATCGCATCAAACAGGTGGGAGCTATAAAATGTATCCAATATGTCGGACAAACTACGAGGGCGCTCAAAGCAAGAACAGCGGAACATAAGAGGAACATCGTCAAACGGTTTGGTGACACAGTGTCTCTAACCACCTTAAAATACTCCACAATCACAATCTTTTTTACTGGCCAGAAGTTGTTTGTGTCTGGTTATACTCACCACCAGCTTCACGTAGCAAAGCCAGCAACCAACTGATTAGACCCAAAAGCATGATATAGCTGTCTGTGAGGAGGGTTACTGGCTCTGCACTTCCGTAACCCAGGCTGTGCTGATACCGCTGTTTAATACTGCAGGTGTAAGCTAAGAAGTAAAGAGCAACACCGAGTGCTCATTTGCATGTCAGTTCCCAGAATCCCTGGCTGCAGTGGAAGCACTGTATGCTAAGAGATAATGGGGAAGGGCAGACGTGTCTGAGACGTGAATGTGCTCACAGGTGATATATTTATTTGCTGTACAATCAAAATGCAATTGATTTGAAATGCACAGAATCAGTTGATGTCGCTCGGAGAGGTGATAAGATTAGAAAAATATCCCAAAGAGACATTTGCTGGATATTAGGGTTGCCAGGTGTCCGGTATTGAACCAGACTGTCCAGTATTTGGACACTGTCCAGTAAAAAATGAGAGGTGCTGTAATAGTGGACATGTATGTGTCCGGTATTACCTCCCTGGACATAGTGACCTGACGCACCTTTCACCACTGAGTCCTGTATTTTTGGAGAAGCCACCTGGCAACCCTACTGGATATTCACGTTCAAAACAGTTCACTTTTAGGTCTAAACATAGCCATTGATCTAGATGCTTTTTTTTTAATAACAATCTGCCTAGAATGTTTATAGGAACATATGGGATTATAGTTGTTGTCGTGCTATATTTTATTGTAATTTGTACACATGTTATATATTAATCAGTATGCGGTCTGGTGGTCTGGTCTCTTTTTCACAAATTTCTCTCTTGTGATATTGTTTTTGTGTGTTTTGTCCTCACCTCTGTAATTGTCCCTCCGGTGCTCTGGTAGAGAAGAGGTGGCCCTAAATCCTGTCTGGGCCTTTGTGTTCCGGGCTCAAAAAGCATTGCTCTCCT
Organism: Ascaphus truei; assembly: GCF_040206685.1. Classification (NCBI taxonomy): domain Eukaryota; kingdom Metazoa; phylum Chordata; class Amphibia; order Anura; family Ascaphidae; genus Ascaphus; species Ascaphus truei. The sequence goes on along the minus strand of NC_134501.1, from coordinate 34,931,282 downwards.
GACTGGGCCTCAGACCCGGATATTACGTTTTTATGGCTGAATATAGATTTTCTAAATTTGTGTGTCGGAATAGTCTTTATGCGTTCAGCTATCAGTATTCATATCATTTTGGTTAGATTGGTTTGTAATGACCCAGGGTTATTTAGGGTTGGTAATCCATTGTTAAGGAGCAGCAGGTTCACACAGCCACCTTGGTAAGATCCAGCGGGACTCTTCGGTCGTGTCTCTTTTTTTACTACTTATTAGACATTTTTTGAGCTCTACTGAAGAATATATTTTTATCTGATTTTTTATTAATATATCTCTTTAAAAAAAAATGTATATGGAGAAATAATTTTAATTAAAAAAAGTATGAAATGTACTTATATTAATTCAGGTGTAGAGCGGGACTCTTTTTTATATATATATATATATATATATATATATATATATATATATATATATATATATATATATATATATATATATATATATATAACACAAAAAATATAGTAGTGCTACAAATGTGCCCTGATTACATACCGTAACGATGGGCTATGAGATGAATATATTGTGCAAAAAGTGCACCTTGAAATAGAAATTACCCAATGTGATAGGTGAAAACCCATCTATACCCGCACTAAAATAAAATCAGATAAAATATAATCAAACGACGAATGAATGTACAGTAGGTAAAGTCCAATGACGAAAGATAGTCAATCCGACCAGGAGCAGTCTGCAGCTTCAGTAATGGTGTTGCCACAAAGAAAGAAAAGAAAAAGAAGCGCAGGCTCCAAAGCATGATATTGTAAGGAAATTTAATCAAAAATTAAAAAATTGAAAATAGGTCCCTTGGACATACACTCACAAGAGATCCAATAATAAACAGCATTAATGAGATAAATCTCAATTGTGGAGTCGTCACTTCTGGTGACGAAACGCGTCAGGACGCCACGTTGCACGTGGTGACGTCACTCCTGCTCGTGTGCCTGTTTGTTCCTGAGGAATTGAGTGGTGGCACAGGTCTCTGCAGACGTTATACGGAGGTATAAGAAAGCTGTTATTTACTAGAAGAGGCAGGGACTTCAACCCCTGAGTCCATCTGCGGAAGTGTGACTGGTGAGGGACCCAGAACTGCACGTCATATCATCACGGCTGAGTTCAGCGAGATTCCCCAGTCCCCCTCCTCCCTGTCTGCTTCTTTTTCCCTGCATTGTGAGACTTTACTGTGTATACCTACTCACCTCTATTATACATCACATTGGGACTCAATCATTTGCACATCATGGATTGCTGCACACCCTGGTAGTGACGACTCCACAATTGAGATTTCTCATTAATGCTGTTTATTATTGGATCTCTTGTGAGTGCATGTCCAAGGGACCTTTTTCAATTTTTATATTTTTGATTACATTTCCTTACAGTATCACACTATGGAGCTTGCGCTTCTTTTTCTTTTCTTTCTTTGAGATATAGATATATATATATAAAACAAGGCAGCAGGCACTCTGTAAACAATGATATACTGATGCTTATCCCATATGCATATTAAAACAACAGGTATTACCAGAACTTCATCCGGAAAGAAGAGACAGCACACAGCCAGGTAGATATGACAAGTATATTGGGGTAACAAAAACCAAGGCACTACATCCGAGGAAGGTCACATGTAGCTGACCGAAACGTGACACCACCTGGCACCAGGGAGCCAGTAGGGCTGCAGGATTCTGCTGAATAGCAGGAAAGACTATTGCATGCTGGAACAGGAAGCAGTCAGGGAAGACAAGGAGCCTGAAGCTGCAGGTTAAATCCAAAGAGCAGTGCTCCAAGGATTAGGCCAGAATGTTAAACCCCAGGGCCCAGTTAATTCCCTGAGTCACTGTAGAGAAGTAACTGCATTGTGTAGGGAACTGCCTTAAGACAGGGACCCCTTCACTGTACTTCTAGTGAGAAAGAGATTGCAGGACAGAGCCTGACTGTCAGCACAGTGTGTAGCAGGAAGAGACTCTGATTGCATAACAGAGACTGTTTGCAAAGGGATAATCCGGCTGGGAATCCCTCCCCTGAGGAGTCAGCGTGTGCATTCATTTCTGCAGAGAGCAGTGCAGTGCTACGTGGGATCACGTTGCGGTATTGCAGACTCCTCAAGGATTCTCCTGGTTAGGACCATAACCAGGAAGTTTTGCAGGAAGAATCCAAGAGAAACACCAGAAGAGAAAAAGAAACCACTACAAGTGTGTACTCACACTGGCCCGTGTGAGTATTAAGAGATATCGTTTTTTTATCCCTATGTACCTTGAACATCAGGCTACATTAACACCAATTCCTGCCAGATGTTCACAGACATCTGACAATTTGAACTGATCCCTTAATCAGGAACATCAAGACACCTTGATAAGAGACCACTCACACTGGCCCGTGTGAGTGTTTGTTCATACCATTGCATTGCAACGGTTTATTGTCACATTGTTCCATCACCCCCCTTCATAATATAACTGTTACATATATATATTGCTCATAATACCTTTCCATTTTTACGAGGACAAACCAACTGGAGGGAGAAAACAATCAAAAGAAGAAAGTTGGAGGAATAAAGAAGGAGAGAAGCGACGACCGCAGATGAAAAAACCCTACAAAGAAGAAAACCATTCCAAAGAAACCTTGATGGGATAGAACTTACACAAGGCCGTGTAAGTTTTCCATTTATTTATATTCTTCCCACCCACTAATACACACTACCGTCTGTACACCATCATTATATGGAGTCTGCCACATAGACTGGCGCCCACAATAGAGGTGTGTTCCACCATATTGACCATTAGTATATTGGACACACCACTAACTGTGCTCCCCCATCTTCTTTTTGTATCACGTAGGCAGGAGGCACTCAGACATGAACCTTCAGCGGTTTACTCATATCAGTGTTATACAGTAGTATTTCCCACACTGTTACTTCAAGAAACAAAAACCAAATCATATAAACAAAATCCTTTCCCATTCAGTGATCTAACTACACAGCAGAATCAGCCTCTCTAACTGCTGCTGGGCCAACTAACCCGGTTCCCCAGAATAAAACAATGCCCTCTCATTTAGGGTCACTAGATAAAGCATATAGTCTTTTAGATACGGCAATAAACATGTGTTTGTCTTATCTGTTCATGGTGGGAACTCGGTCCCAAGTGTCCAGGCAAATCCTCTGGTATTGTGATACTCCTGACGAAGCAGTGTGCGAAACGCGTAGAGTTAATCAAGAGAATCCACACACTGAAGGACTGGCAATCTCATCGCTGACACCAGACCCATTTTGGCTTCACCGCCCTCACCGTGACGAGACCGGAAGTGACGCGACCGGAAGTGACGCAACGGCAGAGATTGATGCAGAAATCCACCGGGAGGTGCAAGTGAAGCACCGGGCAGCAGCTATACACAACGCCACCCTTCAATCGGCGGTTCTCTCCACCACGAGTTTTACTAAGGGAAAATGTGAGTTTCCTTAAACCATTTGTGATCAATACATGACTTATAGTTCAAATTGTATGCACTATTGTGATTCTCTTTATTTACATATCAATCACTCCACTGAGGGATATCCTGATTCCTGCTATACAAAGGGCTCCAGTCAGAGAGAGATGGATCTCTGACATGCTATAACCTACCACGATTTTTGTGAGTTCTATTCCTGTTATTGAATGTTATTCTAGCAGTGATCTACCATCTGCACTATATATATATCTTATTTTTTACATATCACGATCCTTCCCTGCGCTCCTCCTCAACTCCAAGAAAAGAAAATTCACATCCTGGGACTTGGAACTGTCCCACCAGAGGAAGTTGAGCTGCTTTTTCTTACACTATATATTTTTATTCACCTTTTGGTGTAAGGTTTATTTGTGTATTCACTGGTGTGTTATTCATTACACCAATTTATTATTATTTGGGAAGCGCCCAGTCCATTCACTTTCCCCACTCCCCCACCTTTTGTAACATACTTGAGGGGGCCGTCCACCCCGAACTGGATGCAGGGGAGCAGCGAAACCCCCAGTCTCCAGGCTCTAAGAAGAGAGACTGAAAAGCAAACCTCTCTGCTCTAAATACCTGTGCTAGTGATTAGGAGGGCAGGTGAGGGAGAACTAGAAACGCATTGTAAACTGTAGTCTGGATTTTCCATCCACCAGCCTGAGTAAATGTGAAGCTGTAGAATGGATCATTTTTAACTATTCCTGCACTTTCTGACCTAAAATGGGGCAGAAAGCTGCCTAACATCTTTGGACTATGTCACATATCCCCCTCCCCAGCTCACACCTACTGGGGTGAGCGGCCATGGACCTCACTGGGGTGAGCGTCCTACCTGAAATACTTGAGCTAACTCCCCAGTACAATATTAAGCATTCACATGACACGAATATTAACTTTTTTCCACGGCAATTATGGACAATAGGTTTCGTCATAAGAGACTATACTTGGCAAACATATTTTGTTGCTCTCTATTAGGGAACTATTTTGAAAAATAAATGTCTAGCACAAATTCTTATAACCCAGGATATGATAAATATACTCACAAAACCAGACAGTTTCTATCACCTCCCTGGGTTTTTTCTTTTCTACTCAAAATATGAACCTCATTATATATTTACCAACCAAAAGGGCCATCAACCCTGTATAGTAATTTGTAGTTTAGCTACATTTTCAACACAGAGAACCAATATAACATTGCAATATTTACAAAATGCTTATTCTAGAGGCCTAATATAGCATAACTACACTAGCTTATTTGCAAAGTTAAGTGTCCGTGACATAGTCCACACGTGTAACATAAAAAAAAAAACGGTCAGTTCCCCAAACATTTTTTTTTCTTGACTTCCAGTCCATTACATCCTCTGACTTTATTTCAACGCCCGCTGCAACCTGCAAATGATTGGACTGTTTCTTCAGCCATTGACGAGACACTCGGACCGGATTCTCCTTGGCTTCACCCTGTGGTCCAGAGTGGCGAGATCTGGAACTATTCAGGCTCAGCGTTGACCTTAGTCAATCTTTGAACCTTCTAGGCTCTTCTTACTGAGATGTCTCCTCTCATCAGAAATCTTTGATTTCCCTTTTGGGGCCATTACCAGGCCTTTGGGTCTTGGAGACCTAATTGCCTCTGTATAAACGTAGTCCGTATTAACAACGTCAACAGGATTTTTCATCAAGTTTGTGTTTTCAGGAACTGCCACCCACTTGGCTAAAACATCTTCTGTGGTGGCCTGGGTGTGTTCACTAGTTTGATAATCATCTGAACAACGTAAATGAAATTGAGGATCTGGATTTTTGAATCCCAGATCAGGGAGAATATTCTCAGTATTCTCAGGAAGGTGCCTATCTGTTTCTGGAATAACAGCAGCACAATCAAAGTCAATTCTTTCTCCTTCCTCTTTGTCATCAGTGAGGGCATTGAGTTTACTTTCCCTGGTCTCCTTTTGTGACCGTGTCTCTTTTAGCCTTGGAATCTCTTTCTCCAACTTCATCTTTATAGCAAATCGTAATATTGCAACAGCATTGAAGATACACGTATAGGAACGTACAGCTTGCTTGGTTAGGAGGTAGGATTGATAGCCCGACTGAACCACTTTAGCAGCTTCTCCCATGTCCTGGTAGTGTCTTTGTTGCTGTCCTTCTGTATTTCTTTTTCCACTCAGTGCGGCTGCTAATTCAACTTCTTTGGAGTTGAGTTGCGACTCCATGTCTGTCACCTGTTTCAGAGCAAGGTTTAACTCTGTTTCATTTTCTCTATTCTTGACCTGCAGCTGCAGGTGCTCCTTCTGGGTCTTGTCCAGCTCCAGCCGGGCCCCCTCATTTGCCGTGTGGTCCAGCTGCTTGTGGATATCGACCATCTCACTTTCATAGCGCAATGTCAGGCAGACCACCTGACAGACGGACACCTCCTCCCTTTCGGCGTACTGTATCTTGCACTCAGCCATCTGCTTCTGCAGCTCTTCCTGCATTTCTAATTTTTCCTGTATCAATTGCTTCTCCACTTTTCCTGCTTGGTGAAGCTTCTTATCACCTTCACTGAATTTTTCTGTGTCAGAATTACATTCTCTCTCTTTACAGTCTCTAAATTACTCAGGGCATTCTCACAGGTTTCCTTCAATATTCCCAGCTCTGTGTTCAGACCGTGGCCCTCCAGGCGTGAGTGTTGCACCTCTGTGCTGAGCGCGTGAACCTCTTGTAGAGCCTTCCCGTATTTCTGTTTTAGGATAGCAATCAATTTGTCAGACTTAATCTGTTTTTCATCCATGGTGGCAATTACGGTGTTGGCCTTTTCCAGACTAGTTGTCACCTCTTCCAGCTCACTCCGTAAGAGAGACTGTTTTCTTCACAGCCTCGTGCTCTAGTAAAGCTGGAAGTATACACCTTTGTAACTCGGCACTCACTTCTCGCTCTTTCTTGTTACATTCTCGCTCCTTCATCAATCCCTGCCGCAGGACTTCATAATCATGGCGGGCAGCTTGGAGTGCAGAAATCAAAGCCTCTTTATCCTGGATCAAGGATTCAGCTTCCCTTTGCTCCTCCTTTTCCTTTGCCACGGTTCCCGTGACAATTCTACCGGTCACTCCAGTCTGCAGCACATCTCGGCACCTTTCTGACGCATGTCCTGACAGCGCAGGTTCAA